>NC_074700.1:20188793-20191293 GCF_029448725.1 Salvelinus fontinalis | reverse complement strand
CTTGAACGTCAATTCTGGACCCATTAATTCAGTGGTTACATGGTTAAAATAGAAGGAACTCAGGCTTCCCGAGTGGCGCTGGGGAGTTGCAGCGATGAGACAGGATCGCAATTGGATATCATGAAAAGGGGAGTATTAAAAACAGAAACAAGTCAAAGGATTAAGTTTAGGTATGATTTCTGAGTGGTTTGTGGAAGATTTAAACACGTATTTATTTTAACAATATGCTGTTTCCATAAGTATCATCAAGAACTCTCCCTGCTTGTTAGAGCATTGTGAACTGCTGTGGTACAGTGGTATCAGTAGTGTGCTCTGACTCTGAGCCTCGTGAGGTCAGGCCCAGTGCTGTGGTACAGTGGTATCAGTAGTGTGCTCTGACTCTGAGCCTCGTGAGGTCAGGCCCAGTGCTGTGGTACAGTGGTATCAGTAGTGTGCTCTGACTCTGAGCCTCGTCAGGTCAGGCCCGGTGCTGTGGTACAGTGGTATCAGTAGTGTGCTCTGACTCTGAGCCTCGTTAGGTCAGGTCCAGTGCTGTGGTACAGTGGTATCAGTAGTGTGCTCTGACTCTGAGCATCGTGAGGTCAGGCCCAGTGCTGTGGTACAGTGGTATCAGTAGTGTGCTCTGACTCTGAGCCTCGTTAGGTCAGGTCCAGTGCTGTGGTACAGTGGTATCAGTAGTGTGCTCTGACTCTGAGCCTCGTGAGGTCAGGCCCAGTGCTGTGGTACATTGGTATCAGTAGTGTGCTCTGACTCTGAGCCTCGTGAGGTCAGGCCCAGTGCTGTGGTACAGTGGTATCAGTAGTGTGCTCTGACTCTGAGCCTCGTGAGGTCAGGCCCAGTGCTGTGGTACAGTGGTATCAGTAGTGTGCTCTGACTCTGAGCCTCGTCAGGTCAGGCCCAGTGCTGTGGTACAGTGGTATCGGTAGTGTGCTCTGACTCTGAGCCTCGTCAGGTCAGGTCCAGTGCTGTGGTACAGTGGTATCAGTAGTGTGCTCTGACTCTGAGCATTGTGAGGTCAGGCCCAGTGCTGTGGTACAGTGGTATCAGTAGTGTGCTCTGACTCTGAGCATTGTGAAGTCAGGCCCAGTGCTGTGGTACAGTGGTATGAGTAGTGTGCTCTGACTCTGATTCTCGTGAGGTCAGGCCCAGTGCTGTGGTACAGTGGTATCAGTAGTGTGCTCTGACTCTGA
Organism: Salvelinus fontinalis; assembly: GCF_029448725.1. NCBI lineage: Eukaryota > Metazoa > Chordata > Actinopteri > Salmoniformes > Salmonidae > Salvelinus > Salvelinus fontinalis. Next base: position 20,190,103 of record NC_074700.1, on the reverse strand, counting down.
GTCTCGTGAGGTCAGGCCCAGTGCTGTGGTACAGTGGTATCAGTAGTGTGCTCTGACTCTGAGCATCGTGAGGTCAGGCCCAGTGCTGTGGTACAGTGGTATCAGTAGTGTGCTCTGAATCTGAGCATCGTGAGGTGAGGCCCAGTGCTGTGGTACAGTGGTATAAGTAGTGTGCTCTGACTCTGAGCCTCGTGAGGTCAGGCCCAGTGCTGTGGTACAGTGGTATCAGTAGTGTGCTCTGACTCTGAGCCTCGTGAGGTCAGGCCCAGTGCTGTGGTACAGTGGTATCAGTAGTGTGCTCTGACTCCGAGCCTTGTTAGTTCAGGCCCAGTGCAGTTGTTTTGTTGAGTGTTTTTGTGAGCACTGACGTCCTCAGGACCCTTTCAAACATCTGAAATCTCTTTGTTGTGACTAGCCTGCGGCTTGAGGTCTCTTTGTACAGGTGTAGGATCTTATTCTGACTTGTATTGTCGCAGGAAAACAATCCTGCAGCAGCAGGATTTGAAAGTTTCATCCATAATGTTGCTTGATTGGTGGTTAGGTTATTAGCTGAATAATGCTACATGAAAAGTGGGAAACTGTTAATATAACTGTTTGTTAGTGTGAGTTTACAGTCAGTTTCTGTAAATCACGAAGCTCATCTGTATTTCCATGGCCACAGGAAAATTCTCAGCAACAAAAGAGTGAAATTAAGATCCTACACCTGTACCTCTCTATAAAAACCAGACAAACACAGCCTATAACATTCGTAATAACCAACAGCGCTAGGTTTCATATCGGAGCGGTGTGTGTGTGTGTGTGTGTGTGTGTGTGTGTGTGTGTGTGTGTGTGTGTGTGTGTGTGTGTGTGTGTGTGTGTGTGTGTGTGTGTTAGATCTCATATCAGAGATAACAACTAACGTGACCGTGAGGTGAATGACACGTCCAAAACTGACGGCGGCCATTTAAAAAATGTATAGAGCGCAGGAGAGAGCCATGGAAACAAAGCAATAACAGAGGAGAAAGGGGATGTTGTGGAACGAAGGAACGAGAAAGAGAGAAATGAAAAGCTGTAGGGATAAACAAAGAGCAAGGCCTTGGAGACGGATGGTTGCCGGGGAGGTGAAGGAGAGAGAGAGGAGAGTCAGGGTTAGGCTTGACTTCCTGAGCAAAGAGGGACAGAGACCAGCACCAGAGTACGGACCTGTGTGTGTGTGTGTGTGTGTGTGTGTGTGTGTGTGTGTGTGTGTGTGTGTGTGTGTGTGTGTGTGTGTGTGTGTGTGTGTGTGTGTGTGTGTGTGTGTGTGTGTGTGTGTGTGTGTGTGTGTGGTA
>NC_074700.1:20111293-20183793 GCF_029448725.1 Salvelinus fontinalis | reverse complement strand
CCTCCCACAGGGGATAGTACTGCCAAGGGCACTGTGCTGCTGACACCTGCTAGAGTTAGAGTAGACACACACACACACACACACACACACACACACACACACACACACACACACACACACACACACACACACACACACACACACACACACACACACACACACACACACACACACTTGCTCATTCATTGCAAAAAAGACTCACACACACACACACACACACACACACACACACACACACACACACACACACACACACACACACACACACACACACACACACTTGCTCATTCATTGCAAAAAAGACACACACACACACACACACACACACACACACACACACTTGCTCATTCATTGCAAAAAAGACACACACACACACACACACACACACACACACACACACACACACACACACACACACACACACTTGCTCATTCATTGCAAAAAAGACACACACACACACACACACACACACACACACACACACACACACACACACACACACACACACACACACACACACACACACACACACACACACACACACACACACACACACACACACACACACACACACACAATGTGGGGCTAATGGGAAGCGTAGCTGACACATATCCCTGTGGACTAATGCAGCGTAAACCACACACATGGTCTCAGCAGTATGCACGCACAGACATATACACACACACACACACACTGTACACACACATACACACACATGCACAAGTGCACGTGCACACACACACAGAGGCAGGCACGGTATCACACACACACACAATAAACATGGGTACGCCCTGGGTGGACCAGCTTTTCTCTTGCTGCTTCCCCCTCTCTCCCCAGATGAGCTGGCAGAGACTCTCTGGAATAATCCCACAGCAAGCACGGAATTAACATACTGTGTATGTGTGTGTTTTGTGTGCATGTCTTTTTCTGTGTGTGTGTGTGTGTGTCTGTGTGTGTGTGTGTGTCTTTTTGTGTGTGTGTGTGTCTGTGTGTGTGTGTGTGTGTGTCTTTTTGTGTGTGTGTGTGTGTGTGTGTGTGTGTGTGTGTGTGTGTGTGTGTGTGTGTGTGTGTGTGTGTGTGTGTGTGTGTGTGTGTGCGCGCACATGTGTCTGTCTATGTGTGGCTGTTGCTTGAGAAGGTAAAAGCTCAATGACATAGAAACCTGTCCTTTATTCTTTATCTCTGTCTTTTTGGTTGTTATAGGCTGTTGTTGATATTGTTATTGTTGTTATTGCTGTTGCTGTTGTTTTGGCTATTGTGGGCTCTTTTTCCACTGGTTCTACAATATGCTGCCTCAATATCTCTGTAGGCGGGAACTCTCTGTGGCTATTGGGAACACTGTAGATACAAACACTGACGAAAACACTGTTTTCATTAGCCTGGTCCCAGATCTGTTTTTACTATCATTCCACCTCATTGTTTGGCATGACAAGTAGTGGCACGGCGTGGTATGATGACACAGCTGGTACCCGGGCTAGGTTTTCATGGAGTGAAAAATATTTCAGACAAGACAAAATGGTGGATTTTGATTTGCTTGATTATGATTATTATTTTTGATTGATTGATTATTAATGATCCTGGCTTCACCTTAAGGGTTGCTGTTTGTAGTGTTGTCTAGAGGACAGTTGATTATTAATGATCCTGGCTTCACCTTGAGGGTTGCTGTTTGTAGTGTTGTCTGGAGGACAGTTGATTATTAATGATCCTGGCTTCACCTTGAGGGTTGCTGTTTGTAGTGTTGTCTGGAGGACAGATGATTATTAATGATCCTGGCTTCACCTTGAGGGTTGCTGTTTGTAGTGTTGTCTGGAGGACAGTTGATTATTAATGATCCTGGCTTCACCTTGAGGGTTGCTGTTTGTAGTGTTGTCTGGAGGACAGATAGAGGGATGTGGAAAGTGAGACAGAGACTTGGATATGATCACGGCTGGTTCGGCTATCACAGTCTTCATTCAGAATACACAAATTACAGTAGACCATTGTGATTCTTATTGACTATATGAATTAAGTGGACTTAATTGTTCCCACAAAATACATCACAGCAGACACAATAAGATAGACTGTTTGAATGATTGGGAGAGATTGATTATGAATGATTGTGAGAGATGAATTATGAATGATTGTGATTGATTGGGAGAGATTGATTATGAATGATTGTGAGAGATGAATTATGAATGATTGTGATTGATTGGGAGAGATTGATTATGAATGATTGTGATTGGTTGCCTTTTTCTTCTGACTTGTTGAGCTGGTTTCACACGCAGATGAAGCTGTGTCCTGGACATTCTAGAATCATCACTAACATCGAGTGGCTGCTGCCAACATACTGACTCATCTCCAGCCACTTTAATCATGGAAAAATGTATGTAATAAATGTATCACTAGTCACTTTAAACAATGCCACTTCATATAATGTTTACATACTCTACATTACTCATCTCATATGTATATACTGTACTCTATACCATCTACTGCATCTTGCCAATGCCGTTCTATACCATCACTCATTCATATATCTTTATGTACATATTCTTATTCATTCCTTTACACTTGTGTGTATAAGGTAGTAGTTGTGAAATTGTTAGGTTAGATTACTCGCTGGATATTACTGCACTGTCGGAACTCGAAGCACAAGCCTTTCGCTACACTCGCATTAACATCTGCTAACCATGTGTATGTGACCAATAACATTAGATTAGATTTGATTTGAATCTCAGCTGAAATGTTTAGTCCACGACTAGACCTAATCTGTGTCTAGAAAAACTGACATGTTTGGATTCAATTTTTGCTGCATGTTTTGTCTGCTGTACTGTAGATAGATAGATAGATAGATAGATAGATAGATAGATAGATAGATAGATAGATAGAAAGATAGATAGATAGGGAGAGGGAGGATAAAGGGAAGATAGAGGGCTAATGATAGATGATAGACAGGATACAGGGAGAGGGAGGATAAAGGGAAGATAGAGGGCTAATGATAGATGATAGACAGGATACAGAGAGAGGGAGGATAGAGGGAAGATAGAGGGCTAATGATAGATGATAGACAGGATACAGAGAGAGGGAGGATAGAGGGAAGATAGAGGGCTAATGATAGATGATAGACAGGATACAGAGAGAGGGAGGATAGAGGGAAGATAGAGGGCTAATGATAGATGATAGACAGGATACAGAGAGAGGGAGGATAAAGGGAAGATAGAGGGCTAATGATAGATGATAGACAGGATACAGAGAGAGGGAGGATAGAGGGAAGATAGAGGGCTAATGATAGACGATAGACAGGATACAGAGAGAGGGAGGATAGAGGGAAGATAGAGGGCTAATGATAGATGATAGACATGATACAGGGAGAGGGAGGATAAAGGGAAGATAGAGGACTGGTGATAGATGATAGACAGGATACAGGGAGAGGGAGGATAAAGGGAAGATAGAGGACTGGTGATAGATGGTAGACAGGATACAGAGAGAGGGAGGATAAAGGGAAGATAGAGGGCTGGTGATAGATGATAGACAGGATACAGGGAGAGGGAGGATAAAGGGAAGATAGAGGGCTGGTGATAGATGATAGACAGGATACAGAGAGAGGGAGGATAAAGGGAAGATAGAGGGCTGGTGATAGATGATAGACAGGACACAGAGAGATATGGACACAGTGAGATTAGCAGGGCCAGAGAGGCTAAGGCCTAAAGTTATTTCTGGTGTCTCCTCCAGTACAGAGCAGTAACACATTCTCCATTCCGTCGTTCTATCTGAACATCTCTGTAAGGTATTGTGTTCTTGTCTGAGGAGTGAGAGAGTGGGAGAGAGAGAGGGACAGAAGAACAGAGTGAGGGTACTACAGAAGAATGATAGCACATCCAATGTCTCCTCTCCTCCACCTCTCAGGCAATCCCCACAACTCACCGAAACGAGTTTACAAGTTTTCATGAGAAGTCAGAAAGGCATCCACTACCCCAGAACAGTATTAGAAGTCTAGCCGGCACAACATAATGTATCACTCTAAAATAGTGTGTGTTTGGGTGAGAGAGAGAAAGAGGGAGAGAAATGAAAATCTGGTAGAATAAAATGTATTACAATAAAGAAAAGAGGAGAAATGTTATATTTTTTAACTGTATTGTACTGTCAGGGGAGGTTTTTCTGCCAGCTTCCTGTATTCATCTGACTGTGTAAAATACATTGGGTATTGTGGCAAGCCGTATCAGGCCAAGACAGAGAAAAAATGCCATATGCCCATAGCATAGTGTATGATGTAATGCCCTGGGTAGAAATTGTAACAGACATGCCTCCATCCCTCTTCTTGCCCCAACCTGGGCTCGAACCAGGGACCGTCCGAACACATTAACAACTGCCTCCCACAAAGCATCGTAACCTATCGCTCCACAGGAACTGCAAGGGAAACAACTACTTCAAGGTCTCAGAGTGAGTGACGTCACCGATTGAAACGCTACTAGCGTGCACCGCTAACTAGCTAGCCATTACACACCTGTTACATAGGCACAGATCTGGGATCAGCTTACCCTCCCCAATTCTAACCTCTAATGCAATGATACAACCCCAAAACTGACCTTGAATCAGTGTCTAGGGCCAACTTAATCCAACTTGTGATACAACCATGCAGGTCCTTATTTTAGAAGAGAATGTGTTCTCACACCACACACACACACACACAACAATACTTGTTGTGTGTGTTTGTGTGTGTGTTTGTGTGTGTGTGTGTGTGGGCTCGAACCAGGGGAAACTACAGGGGAAATACTAACCAACAAACCAATTGGATGGGGGGGTGGTATATAGAGAACCGGAGCGCCAACCCCATTATGCAGAGATCAGCCAGTCCAATGATTAAAGAGCTTGAGGGAATCTGACCAATCAGCAAACAACAAGCAGGCCATGCAAATGAGTATGCAAATGCTTAGCGGAGCGCCGCGAGACAATAGGCTGGAACCACATTGTATGCAAATGAGGTTTTAACTTGATGGATGCCCAGTTTCTGCACTACGTGTTGAGGTCCCAGGGTAGGGGATGTTGTGTGTGTGTGTGTTAGATCTGTTGCCTGTTCAGTTTCTGTTTCTGGTGTATAGGATTATACTAAACTGAGAGAAAGAGAGTGGAGAGAGAGAGCGAGAGAAAGACAGAGAGACAGAGGGAGGCATGGATGGAGGGAGAGAGCGAGTGAGTGAGTAGAGAGAGGGATGAAGGGAAGGTCAGAGATGGAAGACTGAAAAAATAGCAGTGGGAAATGAGAGAAACAGAGAGAGAGAGAGAGAGACAGAGAGAGAGAGACAGAGAGACAGAGAGAGACAGAGAGACAGAGAGAGACAGAGAGAGACAGAGAGAGAGAGAGAGAGACAGAGAGAGACAGAGAGAGACAGAGAGAGACAGAGAGAGACAGAGAGAGAGAGAGACAGAGAGAGAGAGAGACAGAGAGAGACAGAGACAGAGAGAGAGAGACAGAGAGAGAGAGACAGAGAGAGAGACAGAGAGAGAGAGACAGAGAGAGAGAGAGACAGAGAGAGAGAGACAGAGAGACATAGAGAGAGAGGGAAAGAGATAGCTACGTGAGGGACAGAGGTATATTCATTGTTTATTTGTATGTGAGAGACGTCCACAGAGGTCTTTAACTCTTGGCTGGCTCTCAGGCCTGGCTATGATACCAGTCTCTCATTGTAACAGATCAATTAAACCCTCTGCTAAGAGCTCCCCTATCATCCAGTAAGCCCCACAGATCCCCACAATCGCATGCCAGCCATGCCCCAACAGGGGACGCCATCCTGGGCATGGCTTTCAACTTACATCCCCTGGGTCTCGATCAGGGTTTCCGTTAGGAAAATGTAGCGCCGGACAACGTGACCAAAAACATTTCAATTTACTGGCCATTTGAAAACTGTAGCTGTACCCATATGCATTGGGAGCATAACCCATTAGGGCGTCCCCACACGGTGCTCAGAATGACAGAAACCACAATTAGGATGATGGTAATGCATCTTAACAGAACATTCAAGTCATATAATGAAGCAGCCAATAAAACCACATTTTCAAACAAACACTTGCCAAAATGCAATTTGCGGGTATAAAACATTGTAAATAGAGCACCCGGGGAAACATAATTCTGAACATCACACCTGATAGCTGCTCCATATGTGAGCGAGATAAAAATCTATTTTAGAAACTTTGAAAGAGGCGGGATCTAAAGATGCAACAGCCAGGATGGGTTACTAATATGACTAGGACTGGGCCTTTGGCTTCTGGACAACGAAAGAAAGTCGATATGAAAACCAAAATAGGGAAGTAAATGGAACTACATTTACCAAAATTATATAATTACTCCTTACAGAAATAAATAGAATCCTTCAAAATACTCATCAGAAACCAGGACGTAGCCACAGAGGAATCGAGGATCATTAGGTTCTTTACAACATGTTCTGTGGGTTGTTTCAAATCACAAGCTAGTAGTCCTGTGCCTATTTGTGAAGCCCTGCATTTTGTCAGCACATGTGGGAATAGGCCTAACTGATTATTGAGTTGTGGCTGTCAGTGAAAAACAACTCAAACATGTGTGAAGATAATGTGTCTTGAGTATAATTGTAAATGTTTAGACGCGGAGGGGTGTGTGGTGAGGATAAAGGAGAGTCAGTCTCCAGAATGAAGAAGGGGAGGGGTGTGTGGTGAGGATATGGGAGAGTCAGTCTCCAGAATGAAGAAGGGGAGGGGTGTGTGGTGAGGATAAAGGAGAGTCAGTCTCCAGAATGAAGAAGGGGAGGGGTGTGTGGTGAGGATAAAGGAGAGTCAGTCTCCAGAATGAAGAAGGGGAGGGGTGTGTGGTGAGGATAAAGGAGAGTCAGTCTCCAGAATGGAGAGTCAGTCTCCAGAATGAGAAGGGAGGGGTGTGTGGTGAGGATAAAGGAGAGTCAGTCTCCAGAATGAAGAAGGGGAGGGGTGTGTGGTGAGGATAAAGGAGAGTCAGTCTCCAGAATGAAGAAGGGGAGGGGTGTGTGGTGAGGATAAAGGAGAGTCAGTCTCCAGAATGAAGAAGGGGAGGGGTGTGTGGTGAGGATAAAGGAGAGTCAGTCTCCAGAATGAAGAAGGGGAGGGGTGTGTGGTGAGGATAAAGGAGAGTCAGTCTCCAGAATGAAGAAGGGGAGGGGTGTGTGGTGAGGATAAAGGAGAGTCAGTCTCCAGAATGAAGAAGGGGAGGGGTGTGTGGTGAGGATATGGGAGAGTCAGTCTCCAGAATGAAGAAGGGGAGGGGTGTGTGGTGAGGATAAAGGAGAGTCAGTCTCCAGAATGAAGAAGGGGAGGGGTGTGTGGTGAGGATAAAGGAGAGTCAGTCTCCAGAATGAAGAAGGGGAGGGGTGTGTGGTGAGGATAAAGGAGAGTCAGTCTCCAGAATGAAGAAGAGGAGGGGTGTGTGGTGAGGATAAAGGAGAGTCAGTCTCCAGAATGAAGAAGGGGAGGGGTGTGTGGTGAGGGTAAAGGAGAGTCAGTCTCCAGAAGGGCTCAGCTTTCTCCCGTACAATTATTGTGCATTCATTGTTTCATTGTGTGAATTGTTTGCCCTTTGATTTGAGATTTGTATTAATTCCCCATTACATATGATACCATTTGTAAAAGTATGAATTACAGTTATTTACCGTTCTCATTATTTACCATTCTTCCCCAAACTTGAAACTCATACTCCGCCTATGAAGTCTTTGTAAAATAATTGCCTCCACATTTCCATAGTCAGATTTTGCCTATATGCTACTTTGAAGCAAGTTAAGACACACCTCAAAATATGAAATCAAACATTTAGGTTTCAAACAAACAAGTATGTCTTCAAAATGCAATTACCAGTTGAGAAATAAAAATAGTAGCTCTTTTTAATCGAGCAGCAAAACAGTTTTTAACATGCAATTGCATTTAGAATTGTTGCGCAATGAATGGGCTGATAAAAGCCCATTTTACTCCAGCAGCAACCAGCTGAGGAGCTGCAGGAGAAATCCTGCTCAAAACAGGCTCTGTATGCTGTACGTGTGTGATAGTTCTGATGGATAAATAAGATACACGATGACTAACGAAAATACACAAAGGACAATTTAATTCCACAAAATTATGCAAATTAACCTATAGACTGATAAGCATGATGACCAAATGTATTTCCATCAACTGGTATTTCCTTCAATGAATAGGAAGCATTATTTTGCAATGGCATTTTGTTTCTTCCAGTCATTTTGACCGGCAACAGTTTTATGTATTGTCTTTTTATTTCAACGGAAACCCTGGTCTGGATGGAGGTGGCTTGGCCACTAGAGGTCCAATGGAGGATTGCAGTATGGAGGGGCCATGACCACTAGAGGTCCAATGGAGGATTGCAGTATGGATTGAGGACCTGTCTACTTCCAAAAGCAGGGCCGAGTCCAGGGCGGTAATTGTATTCCACATCCCAAGAGAGGGTCACGATCTGGGCATGTATCCCACCTCTTATGTATGGGCCATATGGCTCTACTGGTGTTGTTGTTGTTTTCAGCATGAAGGGATTTAAGGTATGATTGGTGTTCTGCCATCCCCACACACCTCCAGTAGAACCCAGGACCAGGAGGGGACTGTTCCACCTCCCCACACACCTCCAGTAGAACCCAGGACCAGGAGGGGACTGTTCCACCTCCCCACACACCTCCAGTAGAACCCAGGACCAGGAGGGGACTGTTCCACCTCCCCACACACCTCCAGTAGAACCCAGGACCAGGAGGGGACTGTTCCACCTCCCCACACACCTCCAGTAGAACCCAGGACCAGGAGGGGACTGTTCCACCTCCCCACACACCTCCAGTAGAACCCAGGACCAGGAGGGGACTGTTCCACCTCCCCACACACCTCCAGTAGAACCCAGGACCAGGAGGGGACTGTTCCACCTCCCCACACACCTCCAGTAGAACCCAGGACCAGGAGGGGACTGTTCCACCTCCCCACACATCTCCAGTAGAACCCAGGACCAGGAGGGGACTGTTCCACCTCCCCACCGCGCTGTTAGGACCCCTACCTGGGCATGAGGCCTTGGTCACCCCTCCCCCATCAATCCTTCCTTGACTACTTTCATTCCACTCACTCCTGTACCAAATGGCACCGTACTCCCTATGCACTACTTTTGACCAGAGCCTGAATAGGGTGCCATTTGGGACGACGCCCTATAGACCTAATACTATGTTCTCACAGCATCGTCCGGACCTTAACATTTGCTGCGGTGGCAGAAGCCATATTAGCTTGTGCAGACACACACACACACACACACACACACACACACACACACACACACACACACACACACACACACACACACACACACACACACACACACACACACACACACACGCATGTAGAAACGCACACACACATACTTAGGCACACACACCCCCCATTGGAGGCAACATTAGCCATGTAATACCCTTCAGGGGAGTGTTTGATCGATCAACGTGTGTGTGTGTGTGTGTGTGTGTGTGTGTGTGTGTGTGTGTGTGTGTGTGTGTGTGTGTGTGTGTGTGTGTGTGTGTGTGTGTGTGTGTGTGTGTGTGTGTGTGTGTGTGTGTGTGTGTGTGCTAAACGCCCAGCCTCAAGGAAAGGATTAATATCTAATACGCCTTAACTTGGCTGTCCTCCAAACTCACTCAGTAGAAATAGAGGTGTGTGTTCCAGTGTGTATGTGTGTGTGTATTCTAGTGTGTGTGTGTGTTCTAGTGTGTGTGCTCTAGTGTGTATGTGTTTGTGTTTTCTACTGTGTATGTGTGTGTGTTCTAGTGTGTATGTGTGTGTCTATTCTAGTGTGTGTTCTAGGGTGTATGTGTGTATTCTAGTGTGTGTGTGTTCCAGTGTGTATTGGTGTGTGTTCTAGTGTGTATGTGTGTGTCTATTCTAGTGTGTGTGTGTGTGTGTTAGTTCTAGTGTGTGTGTGTGTGTGTGTGTGTGTGTGTGTGTGTGTGTGTGTGTGTGTGTGTGTGTGTGTGTGTGTGTGTGTGTGTGTGTGTGTGTGTGTCGTGCGTGCGTGTGTGCGTGTTTCTCTGAAGGAGCTGAAGGTGGTAGTGGTATGGTACAGTCCTTTTGTTCTCATGTCCTCTCAGGCATTATGTATGTGTAAAAAATATAGATGGAGGGATGGATGAGAGAGAGAAAGATAGATGGAGGGATGGAAGGATAAGAGAGAGAGAAAGAAAGATGGAGGGATGGATGGATGGAGAGAGAGAAAGAAAGATGGAGGGATGGAAGGATAAGAGAGAGAGAGAGAAAGATAGATGGAGGGATGGAAGGATAAGAGAGAGAGAAAGATAGATGGAGGGATGGATGGATGGAGACAGAGAAAGAAAGATGGAGGGATGGACAGATGGAGAGAGAGAAAGTGGAGATGTAGAAAAGAAAGACAGGCAGGATGGCAGCATGGACTGCTGAAGCAGACACATTACTGGGACTGATGGTGTGCATGTGTTTGTGTGTGTATGAGTGTTTGTGTGTTTTACTAAGTGTGTGTGTGTATGAGTGTGTGTGTGTGTGTGTGTGTTACTAAGTGTGTATATGTGTTACTAAGTGTGTGTGTGTGTGTATGAGTGTGTGTGTTACTAAGTGTGTGCGTGTATGAGTGTTTGTGTGTGTTACTAAGTGTGTGTGTGTATGAGTGTGTGTGTGTGTTACTAAGTGTGTGTGTGTATGAGTGTGTGTGTGTGTTACTAAGTGTGTGTGTGTATGAGTGTGTGTGTGTGTGTAACTAAGTGTGTGTATGAGTGTTTGTGTGTGTTACTAAGTGTGTGTGTGTGTGTGTATGAGTGTGTGTGTGTGTGTGTGTGTGTGTGTGTCACTAAGTGTGTGTATGAGTGTTTGTTTGTGTGTTACTAAGTGTGTGTGTGTGTATGAGTGTGTGTGCGTGTATATGTGGAGACTGTGTTGATCCACCCACGCACAGATGCACAGTTTATTACGATGTCCTGCTCTGCCTGTGCTGAAAATCACAGATGATGGAGAGAGATGGGCAGAGAGAGAGAGAAAGAGAGAGAGAGAAAGAGAGAGAGAGAGAGAGAGAGAGAGAGAGAGAGAGAGAGAGAGAGAGAGAGAGAGAGAGAGAGAGAGAGAGAGAGAGAGAGAGAGATAAAGGGGAGGTGTGGAAGGTTAGGTTACGTACTGTACATATTCACAGGTAAAATATGTATTTAAAGTAGCTATGTTGCATCTATTTATTTCCCATCTCTTTGTCTTTACTTTACTACAAAGTATGTACCATTATTCTTCAATTTTTCGCCCATTGTCTACCTTCTCTCTCCATCTCTATACTTCCCTCTTTTTGGTCTGTCTCCCCCCCCCCCCCCCCCCCCCCCTCTCTCTCTCTCTCAAATTCAAATTCAAAATCAAGCTGCTTTATTGGCATGAAAAACATTGTGTCAGTATTGCCAAAGCAACAATTTATACAATATACATTGTAATAAAATTATAAACAATGACAAATAATAATATAGAATGGCAGTAAATAATAATACAAAATTAAAAATTAAAATGGTAACAGTCAATAATCGAATGTAATGTAATAAAAAAATGAAACTATAACTAACTTATAACTAAATAACGGTCATCTTCACCATTACATTGGTACTACAACTACTATCATCATTACCAATACTACCACCACCACCATCATTAAACTGCTATCATTACCATTACTACCCATACCATTACTACTTGGAATGATAAACAATAATAGTAATAACAATAACAGTAATAACAATAACAGTCATAATAAGTAACCGTCATAATACTGCTTACTATGCAGATGTTATTATTCAGTGTCCCTTAGGCTATGGCAGGCAAATACATATTTGGCTGCAAGAGGAGCCATTGCTCCTTCGCCCATGAGTATTTTTAGTTTTTCCTCTGGGTTTAATAAGTTAAAATTTGGAATAAATGTAGACATTTCTGTGAATAATGAATCTCTTGGTGAGGAATATTTATCACAGTAAAGGAGAAAGTGCATCTCTGTTTCTACCTCCCCTGTCGTGCAGTGACCACATACACGCTCCTCTTTGGGTAGCCATGTCTTTTTAGGTCTGCCGGTTTCTATTGCCAATCGGTGGTCACTCAGCCTGTACTTGGTAAGGATCTGTCTCTGCTTCGTATCTCTGACAGAGTAGAGATATTCAGCCAATTCATATTCTCTGTTTAAGGTCAGATAGCAATTTAGTCGGCTTTGGGATTTTGTTTGGTTTTTCCAATGTTGCATATATGAGTCTCTTGATTGGTTCATGATTTTGTTTATTGGAATTCTTTCTTTTGAAGCAGTGCTGGTGTCAGCCTGGTTTGTGAGGTCCAACACCAGCTGACTGAGAGGGCTCGTTTCTGGGCTCAGCTCTTGGGTTTGAAGTGCTTTAAATTGCAGACTCGGATTTGGACTTGAATTTAGATGTAGCCAAAATTTTAATGATCTTTTCTGTATTTTCATTATTACTGGAAAGCGGCCCAATTCTGCCCTACATGCATTAGTTGGTGTATTTCTCTGGACTTGTAGGATTTTCCGACAGAATTCTGCATGTAGGGCTTCAATTGGATGTTTGTCCCACATTTTAAAGTCCAGTTTATTGAGTGGCCCCCAAACCTCACTTCTGTAAAGAGCTATTGGTCTCTCTCTCTCTCTCTCTCTCACATTCTCTCTCTGTCTGTCCAACACCATTTGTTGTCTCTGTATAATGACTCTGACAGAGTATTGACCTGGTTGGTCTGCTGATAACTGCTGTGCTATGCATTATCCACTGACCTCTATCACTCTCTATCGCACTCCCTCTCTCTCCATCGCACTCCCTCTCTCTCCCACTCTCTATCGCACTCCCTCTCTCTCCCTCTCTCTATCGCACTCCCTCTCTCTCCCACTCTCTATCGCACTCCCTCTCTCTCCAACTCTCTATCGCACTCCCTCTCTCTCCCACTCTCTATCGCACTCCCTCTCTCTCCCACTCTCTATCGCACTCCCTCTCTCTCCCACTCTCTATCGCACTCCCTCTCTCCCACTCTCTATCGCACTCCCTCTCTCTCTCTTTCTCCCTCTCTCCCTCTCTCTCTGTGTCTGTATCTCTCTGTCTCTCTCCCTCTATCTCTTTCTCTTTCTCTTTCTCTCTCTTTCTCTCTCTTTCTCTCTCTTTCTCTCTCTTTCTTTCTCTCTTTCTTTCTCTCTCTTTCTCTCTCTCTCTCTCTCTCTCTCTTTCTCTCTCTCCCTCTCTCTCTCTGTATCTCTCTGTCTCTCTCTCCCTCTCTCTCCCTCTCTTTCTCTCTTTTTCTCTCTCTTTCTCTCTCTTTCTCTTTCTCTCTCTTTCTCTCTCTTTCTTTCTCTCTCTCTTTCTCTCTCTCTTTCTCTCTTTATTTCTCTCTCTTTCTCTCTCTTTCTCTCTCTCTCTCTCTCTCTTCTTTCTCTCTCTCTCTCTCTCTTCTCTCTCTCTCTCTCTCTCTCTCTCTCTCTTTCTCTTTCTCTTTCTTTCTTTCTCTCTCTCTCTCTTTCTTTCTCTTTCTCTCTCTCTCTTTCTCTCTTTCTCTCTCTTTCTTTCTCTCTCTCTCTCTCTTTCTCTCTCGTTCTTTCAATTCAAAGCAAGTGAATTGAATAATTAGTTAAGATAAAACACACAAGTTTCAAGTTTCAAAAGAGGAAGACATTTTAAACACACACACACACACACACACACACACACACACACACACACACACACACACACACACACACACACACACACACACACACACACACACACACACACACACACACACACACACACACACACAAACAGACACATGACCAGTGCTGGGATTAGTTACTTGAAAGAGTACTATATTACCGGTATTGCATGTTACATTACAATATTACTTTGTGTGGCGAGTAACATGTTACATTAGAACATTTCTTTGTGTGGAAAGTAACACATTACTTTACATTATTACTTTGTGTGGAAAGTAACACATTACTTTACCATATTAGTTTGTGTGGAAAGTAACATGTTACATTAGTAGTTGTATTACTTTGTGTTAATTTCATGAAAAAAATCTGAAAATGTCACGGTTTGTTTGACTTTCGGAGGGAGCAAGACGAGCCGTGCGCTCCACCATAGATGATCCTAACTCAGGGTTGATCACTAGTTTCTCCTTTCATCTGTGGCGCTGCTTCCCTACAGGTGTTGTGCTGTCACATGGGCTGCTTAATGGGTCATATATACTGCAAGACAAACATCTCTACTTATTTCCTATGTCTCCTGCAAAATCCTTCTCTGGGGAAGCCAGTTCTGGTTATAGATTGCACGCTACACGGACCCATAGAGATGTATAGAGGGCACACTTGCCAATAGACAGGAAAGCACCCTGTGGGCTTTACTATCACAGAAGCGATCAATAGCAAAGTTCAGAGGTACACCCTCTATACATTTCTATGGACAGCAGCTGTAATGACATTTCTCCAAACAGCCTTTCACCACTCACTCAAGAACTAACTAAGGAATCAAGTGGAGATTGGATCATGGAAACACGCACCAGGTAGACATATGACTCTGAAATGAATGCACGCTTTGTTTGACAAAGTAGCTGTAATAATATTACCCAATTTAAAAAAATAATGCGTTACTTTACACTGTTACTCATAAAAGTAATCTGATTACGTAACACATTACCACCAACACTGGGCAGGACAAACATGCACAATGGGGGTAGACACACACACACAGAACACACACACACATAATCTACATACTCCACACAATGCAAATCAATCCCTGATCTATGCAATAGATTACCCATAGTGCATTGTCAGGTCTGATTAATGGGTGGACATGGAAGGCTTTTGATCTGGAGGAGGACAGGATGGAGGGCACGTGGTAAAGGGGTGGGAAAAGGAGAGAACAGAGAGGGGGGTCAGGATGGAGGGCACGTGCTAAAGGGGTGGGAAAAGGAGAGAACAGACAGGGAGGACAGGATGGAGGGCACGTGGTAAAGGGGTGGGAAAAGGAGAGAACAGAGAGGGGGGACAGGATGGAGGGCACGTGCTAAAGGGGTGGGAAAAGGAGAGAACAGAGAGGGAGGACAGGATGGAGGGCACGTGGTAAACTGGTGGGAAAAGGAGAGAACAGAGAGGGAGGACAGGATGGAGGGCACGTGGTAAAGGAGTGGGAAAAGGAGAGAACAGAGAGGGAGGACAGGATGGAGGGCACGTGCTAAAGGGGTGGGAAAAGGAGAGAACAGAGATGGGGGACAGGATGGAGGGCACGTGGTAAAGGGGTGGGAAAAGGAGAGAACAGAGAGGGGGGACAGGATGGAGGGCACGTGGTAAAGGGGTGGGAAAAGGAGAGAACAGAGAGGGAGGACAGGATGGAGGGCACGTGGTAAAGGGGTGGGAAAAGGAGAGAACAGAGAGGGGGGACAGGATGGAGGGCACGTGGTAAAGGAGTGGGAAAAGGAGAGAACAGAGAGGGGGGACAGGATGGAGGGCACGTGGTAAAGGAGTGGGAAAAGGAGAGAACAGAGGGAGGAGAGAGAAGGAGATAAATAGTAATGGTCTGGTACCTAAAGCATGGTCATCTATTCTTGGTATTTTGTCTCTCTGTCTCTCCTGGCTGTGTCCCAATTATTCTCCTTCCCCCCAAAGTGTGCTCTTGTTCACTTCCCTTTACTAAAAGGACATTACTGTTATTAGAAGCTACCTCTCGCCCAATCCAATGCTTTTAGATTTGTCTGAAGTAGTGAACGAGTGCACACTTCAGGAGAATGGAGATATTATTGGGAGCACCCTCTCTCTCCCTGCCTGATGACTCCTAATAGATAGTCAGTCAGTCAGCGGACAGTCAGACAGACACCTAACGCTAACTGTCTGTCTGTTCCTCCCTTGCCCTTCATATTCCCCCTTTCCTTCCTACGGGATGGGCCTCAGGCCTGCTTCACTGCCTCATCATCAATCAATCAATGTCAACAACTGTCCACTAATTATGACATCACGATAAATGCCCAGTGATATTGTATCTGATCTCATTATCTAGGGTTAGTATCGGGTCATATTCCCCTGCTCAGACGTTGCAGGCATCAGCCATTGGTTGCGTGCCACATCATCAACTGTGCTGTCGGGCACCAGATTTCTATAGCATGTGAAGTGGTTAGCTGATACCTAATATACATAGCCATGTGTTGTAAGATCTGGCATGCGATCTTCGATGTACCGATTCCATGGCACATCGATACTTAAAAACGATACTGGATTTTCAATTTAAATTGTTATACAAAATTCTTGCAATATTTAGTATATGGGGGATACAACCATCCCAGCTCTGCAGATTTTAGATCACTTGTTTTGGTACTGTCCATATGTAGCTTGTTTTTGGTCGCAGGTTCAGGAATGGCTGAAGAATTGCAACATTTACCAGGAGCTAACTCTGCAGATAGCACTACTGGGTGATTTGACAAGTCATTGTCAATCCATCAATAATATCATAATATTCTGAGCAAAAATGTTTATCTGTAATTTACTATCTGTAGAAACTATGAGAAGAGACAGGTTCAGAACTTTCAACACAGTTGAAAAATATATGCCAAGTAGAATATAGAATATGATATCCTATATTAGGAATAATTTGCAATTATTGATTTATTGGTTGTGTTGGGAATGTGGCTAACGAGGAGGGCTTAGGGGAGAGGAAATGATCAGCGCTTGAAGAAGACACTAGGAGGCCGAAACATTCGATTGTCGACCCAATAAATGACTGGGAGCTTATTTAGTGATCCTCTCTTTATTTATTATAGCCTGTCACAAACTCACACACACACACACGCACACACACACACACACGCACACACACACACGCACACACACGCACATTCAATTCCCCTTTTCACTTGAGTGGAATCTCTAAACATGCCGTGGCAGTGGATGCAATGATTGGATCGTGTGTGTGTGTGTGTGTGTGTGTGTGTGTGTGTGTGTGTGTGTGTGTGTGTGTGTGTCAAGGGGTACGGGAGGAACAGTGACATCCAGTCATGAAGCTGACAGAGGAAAGTCTGAGAGAGAGAGCGAGATAATATATAGAGGTTGGTTGCCAGGGGTAACAGTGTAAGGAAGGGTAAATGTACAGTACTGCCACCCACTCAATTTATTCCCTCTCTTCCTCTCCTCCATCCGTCTCCGTTTGATCCCTCGTTAGTCCCAGATCTGCTGTCATCTCTTATCCCCCTCGCTGCTCCCTTCCTTCTTAAAGCATCCCTCATTATCCTCAGCCATCTCTCTCTCTCGCTGTCTCTCTCTCTCTCCCTCAACCCCCCCTCTCTCCACCCATTTACCTGAATAAATCATTCCCTCTCTACCTGTGTTCCATCTTCTCCTTCATCTCATCTCATCTTTTCATAGCTGACAAATGATTTGGGACCTATGGGATCTGGTCTAATGTAGTGCACTCTGTAGGGAATAGGGTGCCATTTGATCAGGTCTAAAGTAATGCACTCTGTAGGGAATAGGGTGCCCTTTGATCTGGTCTAAAGTAGTGCACTCTGTAGGGAATAGGGTGCCATTTGGGATGCATTTTTGTCTATACCTGTGGTGTTTCACACACTGTGATTCTCTGAAATCCTTCTGTTCTTTCTCTCCTACCTCCCTCTCCTCTCCAGCTGGTTCTTCCATCTTTCCGCCGCCTCCTCCGTCACAGTCTACCTCTTTCATTCTTGTATTATTCTTCCTCTCCTCTCCTCTCCTCTCCTCTCCTCTCCTCTCCTCTGTTTCTGTATTCAGGTTGTGATTCTCAACTGTAATTCATATTTTTCCTCAGCTCTCTCGCCCTCCTTCCCTCATTCATGCTCTCCCCTTCCTATTGCCCTAATGTCACCTCATCCTTCCCTCATTCATGCTCTCCCCTTCCTATTGCCCTAATGTCACCTCATCCTTCCCTCATTCATGCTCTCCCCTTCCTATTGCCCTAATGTCTCTCCCTCCTTCCCTCATTCATGCTCTCCCCTTCCTATTGCCCTAATGTCACCTCATCCTTCCCTCATTCATGCTCTCCCCTTCCTATTGCCCTAATGTCTCTCCCTCCTTCCCTCATTCATGCTCTCCCCTTCTTATTGCCCTAATGTCACCTCATCCTTCCTTCATTCATGCTCTCCCCTTCCTATTGCCCTAATGTCTCTCCCTCCTTCCCTCATTCATGCTCTCCCCTCCCTATTGCCCTAATGTCACCTCATCCTTCCCTCATTCATGCTCTCCCCTTCCTATTGCCCTAATGTCACCTCATCCTTCCCTCATTCATGCTCTCCCCTTCCTATTGCCCTAATGTCACTCCATCCTTCCCTCATTCATGCTCTCCCCTTCCTATTGCCCTAATGTCTCTCCCTCCTTCCCTCATTCATGCTCTCCCCTTCCTATTGCCCTAATGTCTCTCCCTCATTCCCTCATTCATGCTCTCCCCTTCCTATTGCCCTAATGTCTCTCCCTCCTTCCATCATTCATGCTCTCCCCTTCCTATTGCCCTAATGTCTCTCCCTCATTCCCTCATTCATGCTCTCCCCTTCCTATTGCCCTACTGTCACCTCATCCTTCCCTCATTCATGCTCTCCCCTTCATATTGCCCTAATGTCTCTCCCTCCTTCCCTCATTCATGCTCTCCCCTTCCTATTGCACTAATGTCACCTCATCCTTCCCTCATTCATGCTCTCCCCTTCCTATTGCACTAATGTCACCGCATCCTTCCCTCATTCATGCTCTCCCCTTCCTATTGCCCTAATGTCTCTCCCTCCTTCCCTCATTCATGCTCTCCCCTTCCTATTTCCCTAATGTCTCTCCCTCTTTCCCTCATTCATGCTCTCCCCTTCCTATTGCCCTAATGTGTCTCCCTCCTTCCCTCATTCATGCTCTCCCCTTCCTATTGCCCTAATGTCACTCCATCCTTCCCTCATTCATGCTCTCCCCTTCCTATTGCCCTAATGTCTCTCCCTCCTTCCCTCATCCATGCTCTCCCCTTCCTATTGCCCTAATGTCACTCCATCCTTCCCTCATTCATGCTCTCCCCTTCCTATTGCCCTAATGTCTCTCCATCCTTCCCTCATTCATGCTCTCCCCTTCCTATTGCCCTAATGTCCCTCCCTCCCTCCCTCCCTCCCTCCCTCCCTCCCTCCCTCCCTCCCTCCCTCCCTCCCTCCCTCCCTCTCTCAGAACTTCTTCCCTCCTTCCCTCCAAATCCTACCTACTTCCTCCCCTCCCCCTGTCTCTCTCCTTCTGTATTCTGCTCATGCCTCTATGGTACATTGATTGATTGGTGCTACTGTGGATCGAAACATAATTTTCATCCTTTTGTCCAAACTCTCTCCTTCTTCTCCTCTCTCCCCCTACTCTCTTTCTCTCCTTCCTTCCCTCTCTCCCCTACTCTCTCTCCTTCCTCCCCTCTCTCCCCCTACTCTCTTTCTCTCCTTCCTCCCCTCCTCTATGGCATTACCAACCAGACAGATTTCCCTCAACAAGCTCCTCCTCCTTCTTCTTCTCTCTCCCTCGTTCCCTTCGCTCCCTCGTTCCCTTCGCTCCCTCGTTCCCTTCGTTCCCTCTCCTTCCTTCTGTCACTCCACATTTCTGGACATTACCAAATTCAACGTTTTTGCTGACGGTTTCTATTTCCTCTTTGAAAAGAAAAAGGCTATGAGGTTTATACGTTTATATTTGTAGCTACATCGGTCATAGTAAGAAATAGATGACAATGGTGGTGATGTCAACTGGTCGTTTTTCTGAACCGCTACAACTGATTGGTTATGCAGTTTGCTGGGACAGTTGGCCTGTAGTTCAAATCACACATGGAGCAGGCATGTTTCTTTTTCAAATCCTTTATTTACATTATTCATCCTGTGCCCACAAACTTCTAGTTGTGAAAAGTGAAAGCCTACCTGTGAGAGGGGTCGCCCTGGTAGTCGTTGTAGGTTTTAATACAGTACCCAAGAAGACCAATCTATGAGTTCATTTGACCACTGGATAAAGAGCTACTGTGTAAATACTGCAATGCGGGTTGGATTGAATTGAGCCCCTAATCTTCATTTTCAAGGGGATGATTGCACTTTTCTTCCCAACATAAAATACCGCAATAAATGTGAGTCCACATTAACAACAAAACATGTTGGACCTCTTGGGGGATTCGAACTGACAGCAGATGTCAGGAATTTAGCACAGAATCACTGAGCTAACTTTCTAGCGACGTATCTGCTTGCGATGCACATCATTTTATGATGAGAGCGTGCCAGTGGACTTCTGCTAAGTACGCTTTAGTGAGAAAGTGTTGGGATCAGGTGTGATTATAGTATATGCCATTTTGCAAGCCAGCATAATGTGACTTGACAATGAGGCCTGCAAGCAGGAGTTTCAGACAACTGTGTTAGGGTCAAATTAGGCTGTCAAATTATGATCTACATTTTTTTTTAAAGTAATGTATTTTCATAAATAATTACATTTTCATGATGAAATATTCATCTAGGCACTCACTTGGTGAAGGCTACAGGACTGAACACCATCGAATGCAACACCTATGTCTCTGTCAATAGCAAACACAGTCATGGGTAGTACTGGTACCTCTCACATTCACTTGAAAGGCACCATGGGGAGAAATATGCAAATAAGGCTTTACACTCTACAGTGTTAAAACAACACCCCAAAGTGAGTTACTGTAACACCGCAGATGTTCCCTAACACCGAGCAAGTGTAACAGCCTAACCCTAACCCTGACCCTGACCCCAGATGTTCATTCCCTAACACTGAGCAAGTGTAACAGCATCAGCCTAACCCTAACCCTAACCCTGCCCCCAGATGTTCATTCCCTAACACTGAGCAAGTGTAACAGCCTAACCCTAACCCTAACCCTAACCCCAGATGTTCATTCCCTAACACTGAGCAAGTGTAACAGCATCAGCCTAACCCTAACCCTGACCCCAGATGTTCATTCCCTAACACTGAGCAAGTGTATCAGCCTAACCCTAACCCTAACCCTAACCCCAGATGTTCATTCCCTAACACTGAGCAAGTGTAACAGCATCAGCCTAACCCTAACCTTAACCCTGACCCCAGATGTTCATTCCCTAACACTGAGCAAGTGTAACAGCATCAGCCTAACCCTAACCTTAACCCTAACCCCAGATGTTCATTCCCTAACACCGAGCAAGTGTAACAGCATCAGCCTAACCCTAACCTTAACCCTGACCCCAGATGTTCATTCCCTAACACTGAGCAAGTGTAACAGCATCAGCCTAACCCTAACCCTAACCCTGACCCCAGATGTTCATTCCCTAACACTGAGCAAGTGTAACAGCATCAGCCTAACCCTAACCCTAACCCTGACCCCAGATGTTCATTCCCTAACACTGAGCAAGTGTAACAGCATCAGCCTAACCCTAACCCTAACCCTGACCCCAGATGTTCATTCCCTAACACTGAGCAAGTGTAACAGCATCAGCCTAACCCTAACCCTAACCCTGACCCCAGATGTTCATTCCCTAACACTGAGCAAGTGTAACAGCATCAGCCTAACCCTAACCCTAACCCTGACCCCAGATGTTCATTCCCTAACACTGAGCAAGTGTATCAGCCTAACCCTAACCCTAACCCCAGATGTTCATTCCCTAACACTGAGCAAGTGTAACAGCATCAGCCTAACCCTAACCTTAACCCTGACCCCAGATGTTCATTCCCTAACACTGAGCAAGTGTAACAGCATCAGCCTAACCCTAACCTTAACCCTAACCCCAGATGTTCATTCCCTAACACCGAGCAAGTGTAACAGCATCAGCCTAACCCTAACCTTAACCCTGACCCCAGATGTTCATTCCCTAACACTGAGCAAGTGTAACAGCATCAGCCTAACCCTAACCCTAACCCTGACCCCAGATGTTCATTCCCTAACACTGAGCAAGTGTAACAGCATCAGCCTAACCCTAACCCTAACCCTGACCCCAGATGTTCATTCCCTAACACTGAGCAAGTGTAACAGCATCAGCCTAACCCTAACCCTAACCCTGACCCCAGATGTTCATTCCCTAACACTGAGCAAGTGTAACAGCATCAGCCTAACCCTAACCCTAACCCTGACCCCAGATGTTCATTCCCTAACACTGAGCAAGTGTAACAGCAACAGCCTAACCCTAACCTTAACCCTGACCCCAGATGTTCATTCCCTAACACTGAGCAAGTGTAACAGCATCATCCTAACCTTAACCCTGACCCCAGATGTTTATTCCCTAACACTGAGCAAGTGTAACAGCATCAGCCTAACCCTAACCCTAACCCTGACCCCAGATGTTCATTCCCTAACACTGAGCAAGTGTAACAGCAACAGCCTAACCCTAACCCTAACCCTGACCCCAGATGTTCATTCCCTAACACTGAGCAAGTGTAACAGCATCAGCCTAACCCTAACCCTAACCCTGACCCCAGATGTTCATTCCCTAACACTGAGCAAGTGTAACAGCATCAGCCTAACCCTAACCCTAACCCTGACCCCAGATGTTCATTCCCTAACACTGAGCAAGTGTAACAGCAACAGCCTAACCCTAACCTTAACCCTGACCCCAGATGTTCATTCCCTAACACTGAGCAAGTGTAACAGCATCATCCTAACCTTAACCCTGACCCCAGATGTTTATTCCCTAACACTGAGCAAGTGTAACAGCATCAGCCTAACCCTAACCCTAACCCTGACCCCAGATGTTCATTCCCTAACACTGAGCAAGTGTAACAGCATCAGCCTAACCCTAACCTTAACCCTGACCCCAGATGTTCATTCCCTAACACTGAGCAAGTGTAACAGCAACAGCCTAACCCTAACCCTAACCCTGACCCCAGATGTTCATTCCCTAACACTGAGCAAGTGTAACAGCATCAGCCTAACCCTAACCTTAACCCCAGATGTTCATTCCCTAACACTGAGCAAGTGTAACAGCATCAGCCTAACCTTATCCCTGACCCCAGATGTTCATTCCCTAACACTGAGCAAGTGTAACAGCAACAGCTCTAATTAAGTGTTCATTTAAAGGGTGACTTTCAACGCTAATTTCAGCCTTTGAATTTTTTTTTTGTAATTTCAGGTGAGAAGTTGCAAATGTACACTGAAAAAAAGTATAAACGCAACATGTAAAGTGTTCCATGTTTCATGAGCTGAAATGAAATAACCCAGAAATGTTCCATACGCACAAAAAGCTTATTCCTCTCAAATGTTGTGCATACATTTGTTTACATCCTTGTTAGTGAGCATTTCTCCTTTGCCAAGATAATTCATCCACAGGTCTGGCATATCAAGAAGCTGATTAAACAGCATGATCATTACACAGGAGCAACTTGTGCTGGGAACAATAAAAGGCCACTCTAAAATGTGCAGTTTTGTCACACAACACAATGCCACAGATGTCTCAAATTTTGAGGGAGCGTGAAATTGGCATGCTGACTGTAGGAATGTCAACCAGAGCTGTTGCCAGATAATTGAATGTGCATTTCTCTACCAGAAGCTGCATCCAATGTCAATTTAGAGATTTTGGCCGTGTATCCATAAAACCACAACCCAGACCATGTGTAACCATGCCAACCCAGACCATGTGTAACCATGCCAACCCAGACCATGTGTAACCATGCCAACCCAGGACCTCCAGCTGATGAAACATGGAGTTTGCACAACCGAAGAATTCCTGCACAAACTGTCAGGAACCGCCTCAGGGAAGCTCCTCTGAGTGCTTGTCGTCCTCACCAGGGTCTTGACCTGACTGCAGTTTGGGGCCGTAACCGACTTCAGTGGGCAAATGCTCACCTTCGATGGCTGCTAGCATGCTGGAGAAGTGTGCTCTTCACGGATGAATCTCGGTTTCAACTGTACTCGGCAGATGGCAGACAGCATGTATGGTGTTGTGTGGGCGAGCAGTTTGCTGATGTCAATGTTGTGAACAGAGTGCCCCATGGTGGCGGGGGGCGGGGGGGGGGGGGGGGGGGCGACAGGAAAAACCTACGGACAAGGAACACAATTGCATTTTATCGATGGCAATTTGACTGCACAGAGATACCGTGACGAGATCCTGAGACCCATTGTCGTGCAATTCATCCGCCACCATCACCTCATGTTTCAGCATGATAATGCACGGCCCCATGTCACAAGGATCTGTATACAATTACTAGAAGCTGAAAATGTCCCAGTTCTTCCATGGCCTGCATACTCACCAGATATGTCAGCCATTAAGCATGTTTGGGATGCTCTGGATTGACGTGTACAACAGTGTGTTCCAGTTCCTGCCAATATCCAGCAACTTTGCACAACCATTAAAGAGGAGTGGGACAACATTCCACAGGCCACAATCAACTCTATGCGAAGGAGATGTGTCGCGCTGCATGAGGGAAATGGTGGTCACACCAGATACTGACTGGGTTTCTGGACCACGTCCCTACCAACAGACCCATATCTGTATTCCCAGTCATGTGGAATCCATAGATTAGAGCCTAATGAATTCATTTCAATTGACTGATTTCCTTCTATGAACGGTAACTCTGTAAAATCTTTGAAATTGTTGCATGTTGTGTTTATATTTATTGTTCAGTGTCGTATAGAAAAATGTATGTTAGTATAAGATCAATTAATCAGTCAATGTGCAGAAACGTAGATATTAAAACAAACTACTCTAAAAATCAACCTGCAACAAAGCATGCTGGGACATATGATAATGAGTCCTCTCCCATGTCTTTTTCACTCTGAGAGAGTTAACAGAAATGAACTCAACGCAGTCGAGTGACAACAACACCATGTGGTGTTGATTCCACTGTGATTCAAATAACACTTAATGTATTCACTGCAGGTGGCGTCAATTTTAATCCCACTGGTGTTCACCCACTGGTGTTAACCCCACTCGAATCAACACTCAGATATAACATTCACAACACTAGTTACAGTTTTGACATAAATATACTTGAACATCTATGGCAAGACTGGAAATGGCTGTCTAGCAATGATCAACAACTAACTTGGAAGAATTTAAAAATAATCATTTGCAAATGTTGTACAATCCAGGTGTGTAAATCTTAGAGACTTACCCAGAAAGCCTCACAGCTGTAATTGCTGCCCAATATGATTGTATCATGTATTGACTTAGGGGTGTGAATACTTATGTACTTTAGATATTTCTTTATTTCATTTTCAAAAAATTTGCTAAGAAATCTAAAAACATGTTTCACTTTGTCATTATGGGGTATTGTTTGTAGATGGGTGACAAATATATATGTAATCCATTTAGTCTGTAACACAACACATTGTGGAACAAGTCAAGGGGTATGAATACTTTCTGAAGGCACTGTATATGCAAATGTATCCATGCATACATGGCTGTGAACGCTACATCCAATCAACAAAATGATGGGATAAATGTCATTTAATACAGCATGGAAATTAGAGTAGCTGCTATGCCAGTAGGCCAGGGTATGCACAGTCCGTTTAGCATGTCTAGCCAATTTATATCTTAAACATAGAGTAAAACCTCTCTCTCTCTCTCTCTCTCTCTCTCTCTCTCTCTCTCTCTCTCTCTCTCTCTCTCTCTCTCTCTCTCTCTCTCTCTCTCTCTCTCTCTCTCTCTCTCCCCATGGTTCTCTCGCTCTCTCCCTCCCCAGGGCTCTCTCCCTCCCCAGGGTTCTCTCTCTCTCTCCCTCCCCAGGGTCATCTCTCTCTCTCTCTCTCTCTCTCTCTCTCTCTCTCTCTCTCTCTCTCTCTCTCTCTCTCTCTCTCTCTCTCACACACACACTCTCCCTCCCTCCCTCTCTCCATCTCTCTCTCCCTTTAAGCCTTGAAGAGCAATTGCCCCTGAAACCAACTTTTTATTTAGAAACAGCCTCTGGCATCGATATGAGTTAGAAACATTTATTCTAGTGGCAAAATGTACTACAACATGGAAATAGGATACATTTGGTCATAAAGTCTAGTTCATAGCTGAGCCTTGTGAGACTTGAGGTCGTGACTGCATCACAACGTAAATGAAGGTTGGGTTTCACTCCTGCCCACATGCCTACAGCTGGCAGCACACCAGTCCTCATCAATTCAGAGTGAAGCTGCATGCATCCTGATCGTAATTCCTGTGCTAAATTTGTGTTGACTTTGGATATCCCAGTGGGGCTAGTTAGGGACCATCTGTAAATTACACAATGTACATTGGACAATATGTTAAAATTCTAATAGCTCCAAATTTCAGTGACTTTAAAACATCAAACCAACTATAAATTGTAGAAATGAATATACAAAGCATTTACTGATAAAACTAAGATGTGTGCAGCATGAAAATGTTGTCTCATTTACATTGTGTAATTTATTGATGGTGCCTAACTAACCCAGGAGCTAGGCTATCCAAAGTGAAACCAAATTTTCCACGTTAGCACACCAGCTGGCTGAAGCTAATTGGCAAAATAATTTGGCCTGCTCTTCACACACACACAAGACCCCCACATCAAACCACACAACGAAACCAACTCACATTTGAATTCAGTCATGGCCGCTACCATTTCTTAATGAACCAAATCTAAAATGAGGCCAAATCAGGAAGGGCAGTCGTCCTTTGAGCTGGCTGTTTGACTAGCTGAATGTAAATTTCATGTTCTCTTTCTCTCTCCACAGCTACTTGTCCGAAGCCCCTGCATTGATCAGTGAAGACTTAGTGGATTACCGGACCAGTGTTTCTATGGTGATGGACTGACGGTCATACCCAGTCTACTCTGGACTAAGAGTGGACCTTGGAGGGAAGGACCACCAAGGACCACAACTGGCTCCAGCACCCAGACTTGTAGACCAAGCCACCCACCTACCCAGGCACCAGTGACTGAAACAGGGGGACTAACAACAGACAACCCGAGGAGAAGCCTCTCTCTTCCGATCTTCATCTCTTTCTTCACCTGGATCTCTAGATTCTTCTAGTAGACTGTGTCAGAGAAGTCGGAGAAGCACCAGGAGAAGAGAATAATAGGTGAGTGAGCCTCTAATATTGGGGGGACCACATATAAAAAGTGGTATAATTCACCTGATTTGGATGTAAATTCCCTCAAATTAAAGCTGAAGGTCAGCACTTTCAGCTCATCTTGATGGTTTCCTTTCAAATCCATTGTGGTGGCGTACAGAGCCAAAATGATAAGAACTTGGTCAATGTCCAAATATTTATGGACCTGACTATACGTATTACAATTGATCCATTCATCAGACGCTCCCATCCAGAGCGACCCACAGCTGGTGCATTCCTCTTAGCCAGGCGAGACAACCACATATCACAGTCGTATCCCAACCACGTATCACAAACATAATATTATACAAAATACAATACAAAATGCACAACCATTCTGTGTTCTGTGCCCAACTGGCCACTGCAACAGGTGGTGTCAACAACGGGAAAATGCCAAGTTCTTTCTGGAAAAACAGAGAGAGAAAGAGAGAGTGAGAAAGATACAGTCTGACTGGTGAAAAGTCTCTCAGCTCTTCTCATGCAGTCCAATCAAAATGGTGTCCTGGCACAGCTAGTTCAGGGAGACAAACCTAAAGTTTGACACGCTTAACTTTTGAGCAACTACTTTCTTCAGAGCTGGTGTGTCTAAAAATGGAGTCCTCTGTCTCTACAGTCTGTCTATGACAGCGTTCTAAATGGAGTCCTCTGTCTCTACAGTCTGTCTATGACAGCGTTCTAAATGGAGTCCTCTGTCTCTACACAGTCTGTCAATTCAATTTCAATTCAATTCAATTCAATTCAATTCAAGGGGCTTTATTGGCATGGGAAACATGTGTTAACATTGCCAAAGCAAGTGAGGGAGATATTATATAAAAGTGAAATAAACAATACAAATTAACAGTAAACATTACACATACAGAAGTTTCAAAACAATAAAGACATTACAAATGTTATATTATATATATACAGTGTTGTAACAATGTATAAATGGTTAAAGCACACAAGTTAAAATAAATAAGCATAAATATGGGTTGTATTTACAATGGTGTTTGTTCTTCACTGGTTGCCCTTTTCTTGTGGCAACAGGTCACAAATCTTGCTGCTGTGATGGCACACTGTGGAATTTCTCCCTGTAGATATGGGAGTTTATCAAAATTGGATTTGTTTTCAAATTCTTTGTGGATCTGTGTAATCTGAGGGAAATATGTCTCTCTAATATGGTCATACATTGGGCAGGAGGTTAGGAAGTGCAGCTCAGTTTCCACCTCATTTTGTGGGCAGTGTGCACATAGCCTGTCTTCTCTTGAGAGCCATGTCTGCCTACGGCGGCCTTTCTCAATAGCAAGGCTATGCTCACTGAGTCTGTACATAGTCAAAGCTTTCCTTAAGTTTGGGTCAGTCACAGTGGTCAGGTATTCTGCCACTGTGTACTCTCTGTTTAGGGCCAAATAGCATTCTAGTTTGCTCTGTTTTTTGTTAATTCTTTCCAATGTGTCAAGTAATTATCTTTTTGTTTTCTCATGATTTGGTTGGGTCTAATTGTGCTGTTGTCCTGGGGCTCTGTGGGGTGTGTTTGTGTTTGTGAACAGAGCCCTAGGACCAGCTTGCTTAGGGGACTCTTCTCCAGGTTCATCTCTCTGTAGGTGATGGCTTTGTTATGGAAGGTTTGGGAATCGCTTCCTTTTAGGTGGTGTAGAATTTAACGGCTCTTTTCTGGATTTTGATCATTAGTGGGTATCGGCCTAATTCTGCTCTGCATGCATTATTTGGTGTTCTACGTTGTACACGGAGGATATTTTTGCAGAATTCTGCATGCAGAGTCTCAATTTGGTGTTTGTTCCATTTTGTGAAATCTTGGTTGGTGAGCGGACCCCAGACCTCACAACCATAAAGGGCAATGGGCTCTATGACTGATTCAAGTATTTTTAGCCAGATCCTGATTGGTAGGTTGAAATTTATGTTCCTTTAGATGGCATAGAAGGCCCTTCTTGCCTTGTCTCTCAGATCGTTCACAGCTTTGTGGAAGTTACCTGTGGTGCTGATGTTTAGGCCGAGGTATGTATAGTTTTTTGTGTGCTCTAGGGCAACGGTGTCTAGATGGAATTTGTGGTCCTGGTGACTGGACCTTTTTTGGAACACCATTATTTTGGTCTTACTGAGATTTACTGTCAGGGCCCAGGTCTGACAGAATCTGTGCAGAAGATCTAGGTGCTGCTGTAGGCCCTCCTTGGTCGGTGACAGAAGCACCAGATCATCAGCAAACAGTAGACATTTGACTTCGGATTCTAGTAGGGTGAGACCGGGTGCTGCAGACTGTTCTAGTGCCCGCGCCAATTCGTTGATATATATGTTGAAGAGGGTGGGGCTTAAGCTGCATCCCTGTCTCACCCCACGACCCTGTGTGAAGAAATGTGTGTGTTTTTTGCCAATTTTAACCACACACTTGTTGTTTGTGTACATGGATTTTATAATGTCGTATGTTTTACCCCCAACACCACTTTCCATCAATTTGTATAGCAGACCCTCATGCCAAATTGAGTCGAAGGCTTTTTTGAAATCAACAAAGCATGAGAAGACTTTGCCTTTGTTTTGGTTTGTTTGGTTGTCAATTAGGGTGTGTAGGGTGAATACATGGTCTGTTGTACGGTAATTTGGTAAAAAGCCAATTTGACATTTGCTCAGTACATTGTTTTCATTGAGGAAATGTACGAGTCTGCTGTTAATGATAATGCAGAGGATTTTCCCAAGGTTACTGTTGACGCATATTCCACGGTAGTTATTGGGGTCAAATTTGTCTCCACTTTTGTGGATTGGGGTGATCAGTCCTTGGTTCCAAATATTGGGGAAGATGCCAGAGCTAAGGACGATTTTAAAGAGTTTTAGTTTAGCCAATTGGAATTTGTTGTCTGTATATTTGATCATTTCATTAAGGATACCATCAACACCACAGGCCTTTTTGGGTTGGAGGGTTTTTATTTTGTCCTGTAACTCATTGAAGGTAATTGGAGAATCCAGTGGGTTCTGGTAGTCTTTAATAGTTGATTCTAGGATTTGTATTTGATCATGTATATGTTTTTTCTCTTTATTCTTTGTTATAGAGCCAAAAAGATTGGAGAAGTGGTTTACCCATACGTCTCCATTTTGGATAGATAATTCTTCGTGTTGTTTGTTGTCTGTCTATGACAGCGTTCTAAATAGAGTCCTCTGTCTCTACACAGTCTGTCCATGACAGCGTTCTAAATGGAGTCCTCTGTTTCCACAGTCTGTCTATGACAGCGTTCTAAATGGAGTCCTCTGTCTCTACACAGTCTGTCTATGACAGCGTTCTAAATGGAGTCCTCTGTCTCCACAGTCTGTCTATGACAGCGTTCTAAATGGAGTCCTCTGTCTCCACAGTCTGTCTATGACAGCGTTCTAAATGGAGTCCTCTGTCTCTACACAGTCTGTCTATGACAGCGTTCTAAATGGAGTCCTATCCCCTATATATCCCCTATGGGCCCTGGTCAAAATTAGTGCACTACGTAGGGAAAAGGGTGTAGTTTGGGCCATATGAAAGTATGCCAGTCTTCTCGTTGTTGACAGACAGGCAGCCAGACGCTTAAGGAAGGATCTCAGCTAGAGACAGAATAACAGGAAAACACAGAGGAAGAGGGGATGAAACCACAGACCAGGTTCAGATCTCTATGAACATGGGGAGATGGTGTGTGTGTGTGTGTGTGTGTGTGTGTGTGTGTGTGTGTGTGTGTGTGTGTGTGTGTGTGTGTGTGTGTGTGTGTGTGTGTGTGTGTGTGTGTGTGTGTGTGTGTGTGTGTGTGTGTTTGTGGGAGAGGAAGTGAGGGAGAGCATTCATGCTGTATGGGTTTTGTGTGTTAGGGGTAGCATGGTGGTGTGTGTGTGTGTGTGTGTGTGTGTGTGTGTGTGTGTGTGTGGGAGAGGAAGAGAGGGAGAGCATTCATGCTATATGAGTTTTGTGTGTATGGGGTAGCATGGTGATGTGTGTGTGTGTGTGTGTGTGTGTGTGTGTGTGTGTGTGTGTGTGTGTGTGTGTGTGTGTGTGTGTGTGTGTGTGTGTGTGTGTGTGTGTGTGTGTGTGTGTGTGTGTGTTTGTGGGAGAGGAAGTGAGGGAGAGCATTCATGCTGTATGGGTTTTGTGTGTAAGGGGTAGCATGGTGGTGTGTGTGTGTGTGTGTGTGTCTGTGTGTGTGTGTGTGTGTGTGGGAGAGGAAGAGAGGGAGAGCATTCATGCTATATGAGTTTTGTGTGTATGGGGTAGCATGGTGATGTGTGTGTGTGTGTGTGTGTGTGTGTGTGTGTGTGTGTGTGTGTGTGTGTGTGTGTGTGTGTGTGTGTGTGTGTGTGTGTGTGTGTGTGTGTGTGTGTGTGTGTGTGTGTGTGTGTGTGTGTGTGTGTTGGAGTGTGCCTCCCGCTGCTCCACTGTCCTCCTCCTTGTAAAATCTATCAGATTGTCAGAGTGACAGCTTCTTCCTACACGGTCACTATGATGTGTGTGTGTCCCGCTGGAGTTGGTCGATAAGAGTTTGTGTGTGTCTCATATTCAGGTTGTTGCTCTGCATCTCTCAGATGGTGGCTGACATAAGAATTTGATAAGAGGACTCCATTCTCTATCCACCTCTCTCACACAGCTAGTGGCCATGCTAGAGTAATGTAGTGATGCTCTCTCACACAGCTAGTGGCCATGCTAGAGTAATTTAGTGATGCTCTCTCACACAGCTAGTGGCCATGCTAGAGTAATGTAGTGATGCTCTCTCACACAGCTAGTGGCCATGCTAGAGTAATTTAGTGATGCTCTCTCACACAGCTAGTGGCCATGCTAGAGTAATGTAGTTATGCTCTCTCACACAGCTAGTGGCCATGCTAGAGTAATGTAGTGATGCTCTCTCACACAGCTAGTGGCCATGATAGAGTAATGTAGTGATGCTCTCTCACACAGCTAGTGGCCATGATAGAGTAATGTAGTGATTCTCTCTCACACAGCTAGTGGCCATGCTAGAGTAATGTAGTCATGTGAAGAGGTAGATACTATCTACAGGATGGAGAGATACTACTGTGAGATTTGTGTTTGTGTAAGAGAGAGTGAGAGAGCAAGAGAGAGGGAGAGAGAGATAGAGAGAGAGTTTCTATGTGTGTATGTGTTTTAAAATGTGTTTGTTTATGTGAGAGATAATGTGTGTGTGATGGTGTGTTTTTGCATTCCTCTGGGCAGTCCCCCAACAGACCCCAGGTATCGGTAATCCCTTCTTTCATCTCTCCCTCCCTACTCCCCAGGTGTTTGCCAGGTACTACCGCGCCTCTCCAAATGTTGTGAGAAACACTGCCAAGCTACCTACCGGGTGGGCAGGCCTCCCTCTCTATCTAGCGTTCTCTCTCTCCCTCTCCCTCCTTCTCTCCATAGGGTTCTTCACTCCTTCTTTGACTCCTGCTATTTCATTCTTAGTATGAAGACCAGATTGAAACAGGAGGTTTTCTTGCTTTGGCAAGCCCAAACTCAGGAACCTCAAGCTAGGTACCTCTCACTTCCTGTCCCATGGAGGTCCAGACAGGGGGCTTTCCTGGATTGGCAAGTCAACATTGGGTACCTCGACCTGGCAGCCCTCAGTTCCTCTCCCCCCTGTGCTGAGCTACTGTGGGAAGATGAGTGAGGATCCTGACTCAGTAAGCATTAGCCATGAATGAGCCATGCTAATCTCATTAGCGAGGTGATGATTGAATCCTGTAGGAAAACCACCGCCAGCGAGGCAGATGAGCCTTCCTCATCTTCCAGCATTCCTCATCTTTTATTGAGGGTTTATTTCAGTCGCAAGGGAGATGGAGGGATAACAGAGGAAAAGAAGAAAGATCTAATGAGTTGGAAGAAAGTAGAATAGTGGAAAAGACAGGGAGAAAAGGAGAGGTAGACGGAGAGGACAAGAGAGATAGGAAGTAGAATAATGGAACGGACAGAGAGAAAAGGAGAGGTAGACAGAGAGGACAAGAGAGATAGGAAGTAGAATAGTGGAAAGGACAGAGAGAAAAGGAGAGGTAGACAGAGAGGACAAGAGAGATAGG
Organism: Salvelinus fontinalis; assembly: GCF_029448725.1. Classification (NCBI taxonomy): domain Eukaryota; kingdom Metazoa; phylum Chordata; class Actinopteri; order Salmoniformes; family Salmonidae; genus Salvelinus; species Salvelinus fontinalis. Next base: position 20,150,811 of record NC_074700.1, on the reverse strand, counting down.
AAGTAGAATAGTGGAAAGGACGGAGAGAAAAGGAGAGGTAGACGGAGAGGACAAGAGAGATAGGAAGTAGAATAGTGGAAAGGACGGAGAGAAAAGGAGAGGTAGACGGAGAGGACAAGAGAGATAGGAAGTAGAATAGTGGAAAGGACGGAGAGAAAAGGAGAGGTAGACAGAGAGGACAAGAGAGATAGGAAGTAGAATAGTGGAAAGGACGGAGAGAAAAGGAGAGGTAGACGGAGAGGACAAGAGAGATAGGAAGTAGAATAGTGGAAAGGACAGAGAGAAAAGGAGAGGTAGACGGAGAGGACAAGAGAGATAGGAAGTAGAATAGTGGAAAGGATGGAGAGAAAAGGAGAGGTAGACGGAGAGGACAAGAGAGATAGGAAGTAGAATAGTGGAAAGGATGGAGAGAAAAGGAGAGGTAGACAGAGAGGACAAGAGAGATAGGAAGTAGAATAGTGGAAAGGATGGAGAGAAAAGGAGAGGTAGACGGAGAGGACAAGAGAGATAGGAAGTAGAATAGTGGAAAGGATGGAGAGAAAAGGAGAGGTAGACAGAGAGGACAAGAGAGATAGGAAGTAGAATAGTGGAAAGGACGGAGAGAAAAGGAGAGGTAGACAGAGAGGACAAGAGAGATAGGAAGTAGAATAGTGGAAAGGACAGAGAGAAAAGGAGAGGTAGACGGAGAGGACAAGAGAGATAGGAAGTAGAATAGTGGAAAGGACAGAGAGAAAAGGAGAGGTAGACGGAGAGGACAAGAGAGATAGGAAGTAGAATAGTGGAAAGGACAGAGAGAAAAGGAGAGGTAGACGGAGAGGACAAGAGAGATAGGAAGTAGAATAGTGGAAAGGACGGAGAGAAAAGGAGAGGTAGACAGAGAGGACAAGAGAGATAGGAAGTAGAATAGTGGAAAGGACAGAGAGAGACTGTGAAATAAAGAGGCAGAGAGAGAGAAAGAGTGAGGGAAATATAGATGCAGAGAGAGAGAAAGAGTGAGGGAAATATAGGGGCAGAGAGAGAGAAAGAGTGAGGGAAATATAGAGTCAGAGAGAGAGAGAAAGGAGGGAAATATAGAGGCAGAGAGAGAGCGAAAGAAGGAGGGAAATATAGAGGCAGAGAGAGAGCGAAAGAAGGAGGGAAATATAGAGGCAGAGAGAGAGAGAAAGAAGGAGGGAAATATAGAGGCAGAGAGAGAGAGAAAGAAGGAGGGAAATATAGAGGCAGAGAGAGAGAGAAAGAGAGGGGGAAATATATGGGCAGAGGGATAGAAAGAGGGAGGGAAATATAGAGGCAGAGAGTGAAAGACTTGAGGGATCTCCCTCTCTCCATCGTCTCTCCTCTCTCTCTACTCCACCCCACTAACCCCTGTAGCTGCAGCCCTAAAGGAACTAGCTGTAATGCTGTGTTTCATTACTGGCTTCAAAATCAGAGTTTGGGAAACAGTGAGCAAACAAACTAACAGACTCTCTATGTTCTCTCTCTCTCTGTGTTTGTGTGTGTCTAAACTAAATGGCTGTGTTCTGTATGGTTCATTACAGACCAAAGACCCTGGAGTCTAAGTAAACAAGCAAGACTCCAGCTACAGTCTCTCTGTGTTCTGTATGGTTCATTACAGACCAGAGACCCTGGAGTCTAAGTAAACAAGCAAGACTCCAGCTACAGTCTCTCTGTGTTCTGTATGGTTCATTACAGACCAGAGACCCTGGAGTCTAAGTAAACAAGCAAGACTCCAGCTACAGTCTCTCTGTGTTCTGTATGGTTCATTACAGACCAGAGACCCTGGAGTCTAAGTAAACAAGCAAGACTCCAGCTACAGTCTCTCTGTGTTCTGTATGGTTCATTACAGACCAGAGACCCTGGAGTCTAAGTAAACAAGCAAGGCTCCAGCTACAGGCTCTCTACCCTCCACTAGCCCTCTGACTTCTTTTTCACCACTTATTTATTTTGTCCTTTATCTCTCTCTCACTTTCTCTTTGTCTCCCCTCCCTTACTCTATCCACAACCCTCTGTTCCTCACTGTCTACCACCCTCTATCTTCACTCTCCTCTCCCTTACTCTATCCACTCCCTCTGTTCCTCGCTGTCTACCACCCTCTATCTTCACTCTCCTCTCCCTTACTCTATCCACTCCCTCTGTTCCTCGCTGTCTACCACCCTCTATCTTCACTCTCCTCTCCCTTTCTCTATCCACTCCCTCTGTTCCTCGCTGTCTACCACCCTCTATCTTCACTCTCCTCTCCCTTACTCTATCCACTCCCTCTGTTCCTCACTGTCTACCACCCTCTATCTTCACTCTCCTCTCCCTTACTCTATCCACTCCCTCTGTTCCTCACTGTCTACCACCCTCTATCTTCACTCTCCTCTCCCTTACTCTATCCACTCCCTCTGTTCCTCACTGTCTACCACCCTCTATCTTCACTCTCCTCTCCCTTACTCTATCCACTCCCTCTGTTCCTCGCTGTCTACCACCCTCTATCTTCACTCTCCTCACAGTTTCTCCTAGCACCGTGTCCATTCTACAAATAATCAGGAAGTAACACTGTATCTTGGGGGTACAGTTTTTCTCCTAGCACCGTGTCCATTCTACAAATAATCAGGAAGTAACACTGTATCTTGGGAGTACAGTTTTTCTCCTAGCACCGTGTCCATTCTACAAATAATCAGGAAGTAACACTGTATCTTGGGGGTACAGTTTTTCTCCTAGCACCGTGTCCATTCTACAAATAGTCAGGAAGTAACACTGTATCACAGGGGTACGGTTTGTTTCATAGTATTACATCCAGACAGGAAGTAACACTTTTGGTATTTTGGAATTTTATTAGGATCTCCATTAGCTGTTGCGAAAGCAACAGCTACTCTTCCTGGGGTCCACACAGAACATGAAACATGACATACAGTTGAAGTCAGAATTTCACATACACCTTAGCAATTCCTGACATTTAATCCTAGTAAAAATGCCCTGTCTTAGGTCAGTTAGGATCACCACTTTATTTTAAGAATGTGAAATGTCAGAATAATAGTAGAGAGAATGATTTATTTCAGCTTTAATTTCTTTCATCATATTCCCAGTGTTTCAGAAGTTTACATACATTCAATTAGTATTTGGTAGCATTGCCTTTAAATTGTTTAACTTGGGTCAAACGTTTCGGGTAGCCTTCCACAAGCTTCCTACAATACGTTAGGTGAATTGTGGCCTATTCCTCTTGACAGAGCTGGTGTAACTGAGTCAGTTTTGTAGGCCTCCTTGCTCGCACACGCTTTTTCAGTTCTGCCCATACATCTTCTATGGGATTGAGGTCAGGGCTTTGTGATGGCCACTCCAATATCTTGACTTTGTTGTCCTTTGCCACAACTTTAGAAGAATGCTTGGGGTCATTGTCCATTTGGAAGACCCATTTGCGATCAAGCTTTAACTTCCTGACTGATGTCTTGAGATGTTGCTTCAATATATCCACATAATAATTGCCCCTCCTCATGATTACATCTATTTTGTGAAGTGCACCAGTCTCTCCTGCAGCAAAGCACCCCCACAAGATGATGCTGCCACCCCCGTGCCTCACAGATGGGATGGTGTTCTTCGGCTTGCAAGCCTCCCCCTTTTTCCTCCAAACATAACGATGGTCATTATGGCCAGGCACTTCTATTTTTGTTTCATCAGACCAGAGGACATTTCTCCAAAAAGTACGATTTTTGTCCCAATGTGCAGTTGCAAACCGTAGTCTGGCTTTTTTTATGGCTGTTTTGGAGCAGTGGCTTCTTCCTTGCTGAGCGGCCTTTCAAGTTATGTCGATATAGGACTCGTTTTACTGTGGATATAGATACTTTTGTACCTGTTTCCTCCAGCATCTTCACAATGTCCTTTGCTGTTGTTCTGGGATTGATTTGCACTTTTTGCACTAAAGTACGTTCATCTCTAGGAGACAGAACGCATCTCCTTCCTGAGCGGTATGACAGCTGCGTGGTCCCATGGTGTTTTACTTGCGTACTATTGTTTGTACAGATGAACGTGGTACCTTCAGGCGTTTTTTCTGAGATCTTGGCTGATTTCTTTTGATTTTCCCATGATGTCAAGCAAAGAGGCACTGAGTTTGAAGGTAGGCCTTTAAATACATCCACAGGTACACCTCCAATTGACTCAAATTATGTCAATTAGCCTATCAGAAGCTTCTAAAGACATGACATAATTGTCTTGAATTTTCCAAGCTGTTTAAAGGCACATTCAACTTAGTGTATGTAAACTTCTGACCCACTGGAATTGTGATACCATGAACTATATGTGAAATAATCTGTCTGTATACAACTGTTGGAAAAATGACTTGTGTCATGCACAAAGTAGATGTCCTAACCGACTTGCCAAAACTATAGTTTGTTAACAAGAAATGTGTGGAGTGGTTGAAAACGAGTTTTAATGACTCCAACCTAAGTGTATGTAAACTTCTGACTTCAACTGTAACACAGAATATTAATAATACATTAATAGACAAGAACAGCTCAAGGACAGAACTGCATCCATTTGAAAAGGCACGCGTAGCCTTCATATCAATACATAAACTATCTAGGTCAAATAGGGGAGAGGTGTCTGCCATGAGATGTTTATCTGTTTTTTAAAGGTTTGCTGTTCATTTGAGCAATATGAGATGGAAGGAGTTCCATGCAGTAATGGCTCTGTATAATACTGTATGTTTAAACATCTGTACATATATAGTACTGTTCTGGATTTGGGGACTGTGAAAATAATCTGTGTTACATAGCACTATGTCCATTTTACCACACAGTCCTATGTACTGTTCTTCTCTCCCTCCCCCTCTCCTTCCCTCCCTCTCATCTTCTCTCGCTCTCACTTTCTGAAGATGACTGTGGTGATTAATTGACTTAGGCCAGTGCTAAAACACGTCAGCTTAATGAATCTGCCTCTACAGCCTGCCTTTCTCGCTCTCTCGGGTCCTTTGTCCGTCACCCAGACACACAGACATTCTGTGTCAGAGCATGCCCACTGAGAGAGCTCTTATACTGGCATGACAAGGAGACAAGGCTCCCTGGAGGAATGGAGGCTGGAGGAGTGTGTGTGTGTGTGTGCAGGCACGCACGCACATACAAATGTACACACACACACACTCCTCCAGGCCTCCTTAACGATGTTAATGAGGTGATAAGAGGATTTGTCACTTGTTGTGACACTTGCAAATGTGTGTGTGTGTGTGTGTGTGTGTGTGTGTGTGTGTGTGTGTGTGTGTGTGTGTGTGTGTGTGTGTGTGTGTGTGTGTGTGTGTGTGTGGGTGTGTGTGTGTGTGGGTGTGGGGGGGGGGGGGGTATATGTGTGTGTGTGTGGGGGGGTATTTTCTCATCTATGTATTATAAAACATATCCATTGCTCCTCCTCCCCCTCCCTCAAAAACCCAATAACAAATGCCAAAATGACCTTTGAAAGGAGTCATGGCTATGGCGTTATGTCTCAATGAAAAAACAAGAGAATCACTTCACTAGAGGCGTTTTCTTCTATTGAACAATTAGACAGCTGGTGCCGCCATGTTTATGTGTCTTTGATGACTGTGTGAATGAAAGAAAAATCTGTTAGCGGGGGAAGATTGGTAGTGGAAGGAGGGAGGGAACTCATCTGTTAGAGTGAGAGAAGAAGGTGTAATGGAGGGAGGGAACTCATCTGTTAGGGTGAGAGAAGAAGGTGTAATGGAGGGAGGGAACTCATCTGTTAGGGTGAGAGAAGAAGTAGTAATGGAGGGAGGGAACTCATCTGTTAGGGTGAGAGAAGAAGTAGTAATGGAGGGAGGAAACTCATCTGTTAGGGTGAGAGAAGAAGGTGTAATGGAGGGAGGGAACTCATCTGTTAGGGTGAGAGAAGAAGTAGTAATGGAGGGAGGAAACTCATCTGTTAGGGTGAGAGAAGAAGTAGTAATGGAGGGAGGGAACTCATCTGTTAGGGTGAGAGAAGAAGTAGTAATGGAGGGAGGGAACTCATCTGTTAGAGTGAGAGAAGAAGGTGTAATGGAGGGAGGAAACTCATCTGTTAGGGTGAGAGAAGAAGTAGTAATGGAGGGAGGGAACTCATCTGTTAGGGTGAGAGAAGAAGTAGTAATGGAGGGAGGGAACTCATCTGTTAGAGTGAGAGAAGAAGGTGTAATGGAGGGAGGGAACTCATCTGTTAGGGTGAAAGAAGAAGGTGTAATGGAGGGAGGGAACTAATCTGTTAGGGTGAAAGAAGAAGGTGTAATGGAGGGAGGGAACTCATCTGTTAGGGTGAGAGAAGAAGGTGTAATGGACTGAGGGAACTCATCTGTTAGAGTGAGAGAAGAAGGTGTAATGGACTGAGGGAACTCATCTGTTAGAGTGAGAGAAGAAGGTGTAATGGAGGGAGGAAACTCATCTGTTAGGGTGAGAGAAGAAGGTGTAATGGAGGGAGGGAACTCATCTGTTAGGGTGAGAGAAGAAGGTGTAATGGAGGGAGGGAACTCATCTGTTAGGGTGAGAGAAGAAGGTGTAATGGAGGGAGGGAACTCATCTGTTAGGGTGAGAGAAGAAGTAGTACTGGAGGGAGGGAACTCATCTGTTAGAGTGAGAGAAGAAGTAGTAATGGAAGGAGGGAACTCATCTGTTAGGGTGAGAGAAGAAGGTGTAATGGAGGGAGGGAACTCATCTGTTAGGGTGAGAGAAGAAGTAGTAATGGAGGGAGGGAACTCATCTGTTAGGGTGAGAGAAGAAGGTGTAATGGACTGAGGGAACTCATCTGTTAGGGTGAGAGAAGAAGTAGTAATGGAAGGAGGGAACTCATCTGTTAGAGTGAGAGAAGAAGTAGTAATGGAGGGAGGGAACTCCCTGTGTGTGTGTGTGTGAGAGAGAGAGAGAGAGACTTGCTTTGGCAATGTAAACATATGTTTCCCAATAAAGCCCTTTGAATTGAATTGACAGAGAGAGACAGAGAGAGACGAGGGAGAGATGGAACGAGACAGAGAAGAAGTAAATACATGTGGCCCAAGGATTAGATTGAAAGATAAGTAAGGGATAATCAACGAGGGGCTATGTGTTCTATGGAAAATCGAGTTGCATTATTTTCCACAGAGCCCTGAGTTGATTTTCCCTTTCATACCAAGGCTATAATTTAACATATTTGCTGCTAGAAATGTGTTCAACATCCACTGAAGTAGCTAGCAAGATAACTAGATAGCTACAGGAGTAGTTGCCTTGGTAACCAAAACAAACAGACTTGCAGGTTTAGCTAACCCAAGCATCAGTCCTAGAGGGTGGTGCGGACAGCCCAGGACATTACTGGGGCCGAGCTGCCTCCATCCAGGACCCCTATATCAGGCGGTGTGAGAAGAAGGCTGGGTAAATCGTCAAAGACCCCAACCACCCAGGCCATAGACTAAGCCGTACAACAAGTCTAACATCAACAGGCTCTTGAACAGCTTCTGTCCCCAAGCAATACGACTGATCAACACTGTCACTCCAACACACACTCACACACTGTCACTCCTACACACACACACTGTCACTCCAACACTCACACACTGTCACTTCAACACTCACACACTGTCACTCCAACACTCACACACTGTCACTCCTACACACACACATACTGTCACTCCTACACTCACACACTGTCACTCCAACACTCACATACTGTCACTCCAACACTCACACACTGTCACTCCTACACACACACACACTGTCACTCCAACACTCACACACTGTCACTCCTACACTCACACACTGTCACTCCAACACTCACACACTGTCACTCCTACACACACACACACACTGTCACTCCAACACTCACACACTGTCACTCCAACACTCACACACTGTCACTCCAACACTCACACACTGTCACTCCTACACACACACACACACTGTCACTCCAACACTCACACACTGTCACTCCTACACTCACACACTGTCACTCCAAAACTCACACACTGTCACTCCTACACTCACACACTGTCACTCCTACACACACACACACACACTGTCACTCCAACACTCACACACTGTCACTCCTACACTCACACACTGTCACTCCAACACTCACACACTGTCACTCCTACACACACACACTGTCACTCCAACACTCACACACTGTCACTCCTACACACACATATACTGTCACTCCTACACTCACACACTGTCACTCCAACACTCACACACTGTCACTCCAACACTCACACACTGTCACTCCAACACTCACACACTGTCACTCCTACACACACACACTGTCACTCCAACACTCACACACTGTCACTCCAACACTCACACACTGTCACTCCAACACTCACACACTGTCACTCCTACACACACACACACACTGTCACTCCAACACTCACACACTGTCACTCCTACACTCACACACTGTCACTCCAACACTCACACACTGTCACTCCTACACTCACACACTGTCACTCCTACACACACACACACACTGTCACTCCAACACTCACACACTGTCACTCCTACACTCACACACTGTCACTCCAACACTCACACACTGTCACCCCTACACACACACACTGTCACTCCAACACTCACACACTGTCACTCCTACACACACATATACTGTCACTCCTACACTCACACACTGTCACTCCAACACTCACACACTGTCACTCCAACACTCACACACTGTCACTCCTACACACACACACACACTGTCACTCCAACACTCACACACTGTCACTCCTACACTCACACACTGTCACTCCAACACTCACACACTGTCACTCCAACACTCACACACTGTCACTCCTACACACACACACACACACACTGTCACTCCAACACTCACACACTGTCACTCCTACACTCACACACTGTCACTCCAACACTCACACACTGTCACTCCTAAACACACACACTGTCACCCAACACTCACACACTGTCACTCCAACACTCACACACTGTCACTCCAACACTCACACACTGTCACTCCAACACTCACACACTGTCACTCCAACACTCACACACTGTCACTCCTACACTCACACACACACACACTGTCACTCCAACACTCACACACTGTCACTCCAACACACACTGTCACTCCAACACTCACACACTGTCACTCCAACACACACTGTCACTCCAACACTCACACACTGTCACTCCAACACTCACACACTGTCACTCCAACACTCACACACTGTCACTCCAACACTCACACACTATCACTCCAACACTCACACACTGTCACTCCAACATTCACACACTGTCACTCCAACACTCACACACTGTCACTCCTACACACACACACTGTCACTCCTACACACACACTGTCACTCCAACACTCACACACTGTCACTCCAACACTCACACACTGTCACTCCAACACTCACACACACACTGTCACTCCAACACTCACACACTATCACTCCAACACTCACACACTGTCACTCCAACACTCACACACTGTCACTCCTACACACACACATACTGTCACTCCTACACTCACACACTGTCACTCCAACACTCACACACTGTCACTCCTACACACACACACTGTCACTCCAACACTCACACACTGTCACTCCAACACTCACACACTGTCACTCCAACACTCACACACTGTCACTCCAACACTCACACACTGTCACTCCTACACACACACACACACACACACACACACACTGTCACTCCAACACTCTCACACTGTCACTCCTACACACACACACACTGTCACTCCAACACTCACACACTGTCACTCCAACACTCACACACTGTCACTCCTACACACACACACACACACACACACACACACACACACACACACACACACACACACACACACACACTGTCACTCCAACATACACACACACTGTCACTTTTTCTGCAAAGGGACCAGGACGACTGATCCGTGTAGGAGGGAGGGTTTTATCAGTCTTTCTGTAGTACTTCTGGAGGGTTTTATCAGTCTTTCTGTAGTATTTCTGGAGGGTTTTATCAGTCTTTCTGTAGTCCCTCTGGAGGGTTTTATCAGTCTTTCTGTAGTATTTCTGGAGGGTTTTATCAGTCTTTCTGTAGTATTTCTGGAGGGTTTTATCAGTCTTTCTGTAGTACTTCTGGAGGGTTTCGTCAGTCTTTCTGTAGTACTTCTGGAGGGTTTCGTCAGTCTTTCTGTAGTACTTCTGGAGGGTTTCGTCAGTCTTTCTGTAGTATTTCTGGAGGGTTTTATCAGTCTTTCTGTAGTATTTCTGGAGGTTTTTATCAATCTTTCTGTAGTATTTCTGGAGGGTTTTCTCAGTCTTTCTGTAGTATTTCTGGAGGGTTTTGTCAGCCTTTCTGTAGTACTTCTGGAGGGTTTTATCAGTATTTCCGTAGTATTTCTGGAGGGTTTTATCAGTCTTTCTGTAGTATTTCTGGAGGGTTTTGTCAGTCTGTCTGTAGTATTTCTGGAGGGTTTTTATCAGTCTTTCTGTAGTATTTCTGGAGGGTTTTTATCAGTCTTTCTGTAGTATTTCTGGAGGGTTTTATCAGTCTTTCTGTAGTATTTCTGGAGGGTTTTATCAGTCTTTCTGTAGTATTTCTGGAGGGTTTTGTCAGCCTTTCTGTAGTATTTCTGGAGGGTTTTATCAGTCTTTCTGTAGTATTTCTGGAGGGTTTTATCAGTCTTTCTGTAGTATTTCTGGAGGGTTTTATCAGTCTTTCTGTAGTACTTCTGGAGGGTTTCGTCAGTCTCTCTGTAGTACTTCTGGAGGGTTTCGTCAGTCTTTCTGTAGTATTTCTGGAGGGTTTTATCAGTCTTTCTGTAGTATTTCTGGAGGTTTTTATCAATCTTTCTGTATTATTTCTGGAGGGTTTTCTCAGTCTTTCTGTAGTACTTCTGGAGGGTTTCATCAGTCTTTCTGTAGTATTTCTGGAGGGTTTTGTCAGCTTTTCTGTAGTATTTCTGGAGGGTTTTGTCAGCCTTTCTGTAGTACTTCTGGAGGGTTTTATCAGTATTTCCGTAGTATTTCTGGAGGGTTTTATCAGTCTTTCTGTAGTATTTCTGGAGGGTTTTATCAGCCTTTCTGTAGTATTTCTGCAGGGTTTTGTCAGTCTGTCTGTAGTATTTCTGGAGGTTTTTTTTCAGTCTTTCTGTAGTATTTCTGGAGGGTTTTATCAGTCTTTCTGTAGTATTTCTGGAGCGTTTTATCAGTCTTTCTGTAGTATTTCTGGAGGGTTTTATCAGTCTCCCTGTAGTATTTCTGGAGGGTTTTATCAGTATTTCCGTAGTATTTCTGGAGGGTTTTGTCAGCCTTTCTGTAGTATTTCTGCAGGGTTTTGTCAGTCTGTCTGTAGTATTTCTGGAGGGTTTTTATCAGTCTTTCTGTAGTATTTCTGGAGGGTTTTATCAGTCTTTCTGTAGTATTTCTGGAGGGTTTTATCAGTCTTTCTGTAGTATTTCTGGAGGGTTTTATCAGCCTTTCTGTAGTATTTCTGGAGGTTTTTATCAATCTTTCTGTAGTATTTCTGGAGGGTTTTCTCAGTCTTTCTGTAGTACTTCTGGAGGGTTTCATCAGTCTTTCTGTAGTATTTCTGGAGGGTTTTGTCAGCTTTTCTGTAGTATTTCTGGAGGGTTTTATCAGTCTTTCTGTAGTATTTCTGGAGGTTTTTATCAGTCTTTCTGTAGTACTTCTGGAGGGTTTTATCAGTCTTTCTGTAGTATTTCTGGAGGGTTTTATCAGTCTTTCTGTAGTATTTCTGGAGGGTTTTATCATTCTTTCTGTAGTATTTCTGGAGGGTTTTATCAGTCTTTCTGTAGTACTCCTGGAGGGTTTTATCAGTCTTTCTGTAGTACTTCTGGAGGATTTTATCAGCCTTTCTGTAGTACTTCTGGAGTGTTTTATCAGTCTTTCTGTAGTACTTCTGGAGTGTTTTGTCAGTGCTTTGGCCATTGTGTTGGTCCATGTAGTGTGATACTGAGAGGTTGCTATACAGTTACATGATCTGCTCCCTCCTGACCCCCCTTTCACACACTCCTACCTCTCTCTAGGCCCCCTCTCTCAATCCCTCTCTACCCCTCTAGTCCCTCTCATCCCCCCTCAACACTTTTTCCTCCCCCTTACATTCTTTTACTTCAAGGCTGAACCCATCTCATTCCTCCCATAGTGCCACAAATCTCCCTCTCTGTTCCCTCTATGCTCTTCTTCCCCTCCCTCCCACCTGGTCTCCCTCGCTCCCATTCATCTCTCCCCCATCTCTCCTTCTCCCCCTTCCCCCCTTCTCTCCCCTCTATCCTCTGACCCCCTGGCCCCTTATCTCCAGTGAGTAGGTTAAGGGTCCCACTACAGGGTTGGGGTCAATTCCAGTAAATTCAGAAAGTACACCAAATTCCAGTTCCAAAAATGTCTCATTGAAAAGCATTGACAAGAATTGGAATTGAAATGTCAGTGTATGTCACACTACCAGTTGACATGAAATAGGTTGACAATCACACTCAATTATATCTTTCAGTTTGTTCTTCCTGGTTCTACACACACAGAGAGAGAGAGAGAGAGAGAGAGAGAGAGAGAGAGAGAGAGAGAGAGAGAGAGAGAGGAGATGAGAGAGAGAGAGAGAGAGAGAGAGAGAGAGAGAGAGAGAGAGAGAGAGAGAGAGAGAGAGAGAGAGAGAGAGAGAGAGAGAGAGAGAGAGAGAGAGAGAGAGAGAGAGAGAGAGAGAGAGAGGAGAGAGAGAGAGAGAGAGAGAGAGAGAGAGAGAGAGAGAGAGAGAGAGAGAGAGAGAGAGAGAGAGAGAGAGAGAGAGAGAGAGTGTGTAGGAGTGACAGTGTCACCCATTATACAAAGTTCTTCTGCTTACAGAGAGGAGACTAGCTAGGCCTTATTCCTGGGCATTACCATTATTGTGTGTGTGTGCATGAGTGAGCATACTATTATGCATATGCATGTTTGTGTGTGTATGACTGTGTCTATAATTTTGAAGACATCTAGTTTTTCATTGTGTCTGCATAATATTCACTGTCTGTGTGTGTGTGGTACTGGAGCGCCAAGTCTAGGTCCAAAAGGCTCCTTAACAGATTCTACCCCCGAGACATACGACTGCTGAACAATTAATCAAATGGCCACCGGACTATTTACATTTACCCCCCCCCCCCCCCCCCCCATTTGTTTTGACCCCCCCATTTGTTTCGTACACTGCTGCTACTCGTTGTTTATTATCTATGCATAGTCACTTCACCCCTACCTACAGTAGTTTTGCAAGGTGTCTCAGAAGGGTAATGGCATATGATCCTTCTGCCCATAGAATCACAGCAATCAAATCAAATCAGATCAAGTGAGGGAGAAGGTGAGTGAGGTGAGGGAGAAGGAGAGAGAATGGAGAGAGAGGGAAGAATACAAAACGTTGTATTGTAGAATGGAGACAGATATTAAGGGGGAGAGGAGAGGACTAGAACAGCATACTGTGGGAGAGAGTGAGAAGGATAGCGGGGGTGTGAGAGAGAGAGAGAGAGAGAGAGAGAGAGAGCAGGGGTGAGACACAAAGAGCGCTTTATAATGACCCTGCCTATGTCTCCAGAGCCTTCTCCTCTGCTCTTAAATCATGTAGCTTATTATTCTAATAGGACCCTTCTTTAGATATTCCCTCTCTACACTGACGTCTCTACTAGCTAGACAATTTCAGACCATTTTCAGTTCTAGCTAATAACAACTAGCTTGTGAGACACATTGATGCAAGAGTGGTGCAAAACGGCTTAAAGATAAAACCTCAAATCGAAAGAAAAAAAACATTTGAGAAAAGCATTGATAAATAGCTGTGCGGTTTACCTTTAATCCAGTATGTCATAGTGCTCTTTAGATAGTCCCTCTAAGTGGCAGGTAGCCTAGCGAATCCCTGAGCTGACCTGGGGAAACACGAGCCGAGGTTCCCTTGAGCAAGGCACTCATCCCTAATTGCATCTGTAAAGTCTCTCTGGATAAGAGCGTCTGCTGAAATGTCAAATGTACTCTGCTCGCTACGCTTTCCGTTGCTAGAGTAGGTTCTGTCAATCTTCAGCTGGGTTCTAGTTTATAACATCAGAGACACGACTTAATCAATTAAAGAGATATAAGTTGAGGGATGGAATTCAGCGTTTAAGAAAAGTGTAAACCAATACTTTAAATTACACATTTTAGAGATTAAACTCTTCGCCTACGAGGTCTGGAGTCTGCTGGTTTTCTGTTCTACCTGATAATTAATTGTACACACCTGGTGTCCCAGGTCTCAATCAGTCCCTAATTAGAGGAAACGATGAAAAAATGTAGAGGCGGTGGCTTCGAGGTCCTGAGTTGAGTTTGAAGGCTCTATAAGGACGCTGCTGACGTGTAAAATTGCCTAACCCTAACCTTAACCAAACCTTTAACCCTGACCCTTAACTTAACCCTAACCTCAACCAAACCTTTAACCCTGACCCTTAACCTAACTCTAACCTTAACCTTAACCAAACCTTTAACCCTGACCCTTAACCTAACTCTAACCTCAACCAAACCTTTAACCCTGACCCTTAACCTAACTCTAACCTTAACCAAACCTTTAACCCTGACCCTTAACTTAACCCTAACCTCAACCAAACCTTTAACCCTGACCCTTAACCTAACTCTAACCTTAACCAAACCTTTAACCCTGACCCTTAACCTAACTCTAACCTTAACCAAACCTTTAACCCTGACCCTTAACCTAACTCTAACCTTAACCAAGCCTTTAACCCTGACCCTTAACCTAACCCTAACCTTAACCTAATTTTAAGTTATGAAATAAAATATTGATTTGGAGTGTCTGTATAGACTTTTCCTGAAAACGACAGGTTGACAACATTGCACTGTAGTGGTGTGAACATCCCTTATCTTCCCTACCCCCTCAAACCCCCTTTTGAGAACCCCCGCTCCGTCTATCGCCTCCGGTCACAGTCACCATAGCAATGAGGTTGAAGATTAAAGGGTGATATTGTTTGAGCTTGACCCCCAACGATGACTCCATGACAACCATAACTGGTATGACATCACAAGGCCCTGTATGAGTCATGATACAGCTGGTCACATAGGGAGAGGCTGAAGGACTGCTGATGCGAGTGTGTGTGTGTTTCTGTCTCTGTGAGGTGTGTGTGTGTCTGTCTGTGTGTCTGTGTGTGTGAAAACATTATTGCTTTGTGTGGATACAGTAACAGTCAAACGTTTGGACACACCTACTCATTCCAGGCTTGTTCTTATTCTTTTCACTCTTTTCTACATTGTAGAATCATAGTGAAGACATCAAAACTATGCCACCCTTTGCCTTGATGACAGCTTTGCACACTCTTGGCATTCTCTCAACCAGCTTCACCTGGAATGCTTCTCCAACAGTCTTTAAGGTGTTCCCACATATGCTGAGCACTTGTTGGCTGCTTTTTCCAACTCATCCCAAACCATCTCAATTGAGTTGAGGTCGGGTGATTGTGGAGGCCAGGTCATCTGATGCAGCACTCCATCACTCTCCTTCTTGGTCAAATAGCCTTTACACAGCCCGGAGGTGTGTTGGGTAATTGTCCTGTTGAAAAACAAATGATAGTCCCACTAAGCGCATACCAGATGGGATGGCATATTGCTGCAGAATGCTGTGGTAGCCATGCTGGTTAAGTGTGTCTTGAATTCTAAATAAATCACTGACAGTGTCACCAGCAAGGCACCCCCACACCATCACACCTCCTCCTCCATGCTTCACGGTGGGAACTACACATGCGGTGATCATCTGTTCACCTTTTCTGCGTCACACAAAGACACAGCGGTTAGAACCAAAAATCTCAAATTTGGACTCAATAGACCGGTGGAAATCTGTCCTTTGGTCCAATGTCCATTACTTGTGTTTCTTGGCCCAAGCAAGTATCTTCTTCTTATTGGTGTCCTTTAGTAGTGGTTTCTTTGCAGTAATTCAACCATGAAGGCATGATTGACGCAGTCTCCTCTGAACAGTTGATGTTGAGATGTGTCTGTTACATGAACTCTGTGAAGCATTTATTTGGGCTGCAATTTCTGAGGTGCAGTTAACGCTAATGAACTTATCCTCTGCAGCAGAGGTAACTATGGGTCTTCCTTTCCTGTGGCGGTCCTCATGAGAGCCAGTTTCTTCATAGCGCTTAATGGTTTTTGCAACTGCACTTGAAGGAACTTTCAAAGTTCTTGACATTTTCCAGATTGACTGACCTTCATGATTTAAAGTAAGGATGGACTGTCGTTTCTCTTTGATTATTTGAGCTGTTCTTGCCATAATATGGACTTGGTCTTTTACCAAATAGGGCTATCTTCTGTACACCACCCCTACCTTGTCACAACACAACAGATTGGCTCAAATGCGTGAACAAAATGTACTTTTAACAAGGCACACCTGTTAATTAAAATGCATTCCTGGTGACTATATGAAACTGGTTGAGAGAATGCCAAGAGTGTACAAAGCTGTCATCAAGGCAAAGGGTGGCTACTTTGAAGAATGTCAAATATAAAATCTACTTTTTTTTGTTACTACATGATTCCATATGTGACATCTCATAGGATTGATGTCTTCACGGTGATTCTACAGTGTAGAAAATAGGAAAAAGAAAGAAAAACCCTGGAATGAGTAGGTATTCTAGAACTTTGGACTGGTACTGTATATGCCACTTTATGCGGTGTTTACATTGAGTGTACAAAACATTAAGAACACCTTCCTAATATTGAGTTGCACCCCCTTTCGCCCTCAGAACAGCCTCAATTCGTCGGGGCATGGACTCTACAAGGTGTTGAAAGCGTTCCACAGGGATGCTGGCGCCCATGTTGACTCCAATGCTTCCCACAGTTGTGTCAAGTTGTCTTGATGTCCTTTGGGTGTTGGACCTTTCCTGATACACACCGGAAACTGTTGAGTGTGAAAAACCCAGCTGCGTTGCAGTTCTTGACACAAACCGATGTCCTACCCCTACTTTCATACCCCGTTCAAAGGCACTTCAATATTTTGTCTTGCCCATTCACCCTCTGAACGGCACACACACACAAACAATGTCTCAATTGTCTCAAGGCTCAAAAGTCCTTCTTTAACCGGTCCCCTCCCCTTCATCTACACTGATTGAAGTGGATTTAACAAGTGACATCAATAAGAAATCACAGCTTTCACCTGGATTTACCTGGTCAGTCTGTCGTAGATAGAGCAGGTGTTCCTAATGTTTTGTACACTGTGTATATCTGTGTCTATTTGTGAATCCGTGAACACGCATACACTCTGTCTAATCATAGTAGTGAACATGCTCTGTAGTGGTCTAGTGGTGTACAGGTCAGTGTAGTGGTCTAGTGGTCTACAGGTCAGTGTAGTGCTCTAGTGGTCTACAGGTCAGTGTAGTGGTCTAGTGGTGTACAGGTCAGTGTAGTGGTCTAGTGGTGTACAGGTCAGTGTAGTGGTCTAGTGGTCTACAGGTCAGTGTAGTGGTCTAGTGGTGTACAGGTCAGTGTAGTGGTCTAGTGGTGTACAGGTCAGTGTAGTGGTCTAGTGGTCTACAGGTCAGTGTAGTGGTCTAGCGGTCTACAGGTCAGTGTAGTGGTGTACAGGTCAGTGTAGTGGTCTAGTGGTGTACAGGTCAGTGTAGTGGTCTAGTGGTCTACAGGTCAGTGTAGTGGTCTAGTGGTGTACAGGTCAGTGTAGTGGTCTAGTGCTCTATAGGTCAGTGTAGTGGTCTAGTGGTGTACAGGTCAGTGTAGTGGTCTAGTGGTCTACAGGTCAGTCTAGTGGTGTACAGGTCAGTGTAGTGGTCTAGTGGTCTACAGGTCAGTGTAGTGGTCTAGTGGTGTACAGGTCAGTGTAGTGGTCTAGTGGTGTACAGGTCAGTGTAGTGGTCTAGTGGTCTACAGGTCAGTGTAGTGGTCTAGTGGTCTACAGGTCAGTCTAGTGGTGTACAGGTCAGTGTAGTGGTCTAGTGGTGTACAGGTCAGTGTAGTGGTCTAGGGGTGTACAGGTCAGTGTAGTGGTCTAGTGGTCTACAGGTCAGTGTAGTGGTCTAGTGGTCTACAGGTCAGTCTAGTGGTGTACAGGTCAGTGTAGTGGTCTAATGGTGTACAGGTCATTGTAGTGGTCTAGTGGTCTACAGATCAGTGTAGTGGTCTAGTGGTGTACAGGTCAGTATAGTGGTCTAGTGGTGTACAGGTCAGTGTAGTGGTCTAGTGGTGTACAGGTCAGTGTAGTGGTCTAGTGGTGTACAGGTCAGTGTAGTGGTCTAGTGGTCTACAGGTCAGTGTAGTGGTCTAGTGGTCTACAGGTCAGTGTAGTGGTCTAGTGGTGTACAGGTCAGTGTAGTGGTCTAGTGGTGTACAGGTCAGTGTAGTGGTCTAGTGGTCTACAGGTCAGTGTAGTGGTCTACAGGTCAGTGTAGTGATCTAGTGGTGTACAGGTCAGTGTAGTGGTCTAGTGGTCTACAGGTCAGTGTAGTGGTCTAGTGGTCTACAGGTCAGTGTAGTGGTCTAGTGGTCTACAGGTCAGTGTAGTGGTCTAGTGGTCTACAGGTCAGTGTAGTGGTCTAGTGGTGTACAGGTCAGTGTAGTGGTGTACAGGTCAGTGTGGTGGTGTACAGGTCAGTCTAGTGGTCTACAGGTCAGTGTAGTGGTCTAGTGGTCTACAGGTCAGTGTAGTGGTCTAGTGGTCTACAGGTCAGTGTAGTGGTCTACAGGTCAGTGTAGTGGTCTAGTGGTCTACAGGTCAGTCTAGTGGTCTAGTGGTGTACAGGTCAGTGTAGTGGTCTAGTGGTCTACAGGTCAGTGTAGTGGTGTACAGGTCAGTGTAGTGGTGTACAGGTCAGTGTAGTGGTGTACAGGTCAGTCTAGTGGTCTACAGGTCAGTGTAGTGGTCTAGTGGTCTACAGGTCAGTGTAGTGGTCTAGTGGTCTACAGGTCAGTGTAGTGGTCTACAGGTCAGTGTAGTGGTCTAGTGGTGTACAGGTCAGTGTAGTGGTCTAGTGGTCTACAGGTCAGTCTAGTGGTCTAGTGGTGTACAGGTCAGTGTAGTGGTCTAGTGGTGTACAGGTCAGTGTAGTGGTCTAGTGGTGTACAGGTCAGTGTAGTGGTCTAGTGGTCTACAGGTCAGTCTAGTGGTCTAGTGGTGTACAGGTCAGTGTAGTGGTCTAGTGGTGTACAGGTCAGTGTAGTGGTCTAGTGGTGTACAGGTCAGTATAGTGGTCTAGTGGTGTACAGGTCAGTGTAGTGGTCTAGTGGTCTACAGGTCAGTGTAGTGGTCTAGTGGTGTACAGGTCAGTGTAGTGGTCTAGTGGTGTACAGGTCAGTGTAGTGGTCTACAGGTCAGTGTAGTGGTCTAGTGGTGTACAGGTCAGTGTAGTGGTCTAGTGGTCTACAGGTCAGTGTAGTGGTCTAGTGGTCTACAGGTCAGTGTAGTGGTCTAGTGGTCTACAGGTCAGTGTAGTGGTCTAGTGGTCTACAGGTCAGTGTAGTGGTCTAGTGGTGTACAGGTCAGTGTAGTGGTCTAGTGGTGTACAGGTCAGTGTAGTGGTCTAGTGGTGTACAGGTCAGTGTAGTGGTCTAGTGGTGTACAGGTCAGTGTAGTGGTCTAGTGGTCTACAGGTCAGTGTAGTGGTCTAGTGGTCTACAGGTCAGTGTAGTGGTCTAGTGGTGTACAGGTCAGTGTAGTGGTCTACAGGTCAGTGTAGTGGTCTAGTGGTGTACAGGTCAGTGTAGTGGTCTAGTGGTGTACAGGTCAGTGTAGTGGTCTACAGGTCAGTGTAGTGGTCTAGTGGTGTACAGGTCAGTGTAGTGGTCTAGTGGTCTACAGGTCAGTGTAGTGGTCTAGTGGTCTACAGGTCAGTGTAGTGGTCTAGTGGTCTACAGGTCAGTGTAGTGCTCTAGTGGTGTACAGGTCAGTGTAGTGGTCTACAGGTCAGTGTAGTGGTCTAGTGTGTGACCATATCAAGGCTTGGCCTATCAACACCACATTCATAATGACTGGATGTTTGTGTGTGTGTGTGTGTGTGTGTGTGTGTGTGTGTGTGTGTGTGTGTGTGTGTGTGTGTGTGTGTGTGTGTGTGTGTGTGTGTGTGTGTGTGTGTGTGTGTGTGTGTGTGTGTGTGTAAGTGTGCGTTCTGTAGAGATACCACCGGTCACATTACATTTCGCCTTGTAGTGCACCTGCTCTACGCCTGATTACCTACCAATCTCCCCGATACACACACACACACACACACACACAGACACACACATACACACACACCGGCCTCTTCAATACACTCCCTTTGTATGACTGTCTCTCCTCCTCTGGCACCACTCACCTATCTCTTTGTCTTTCTCTCTCTCTCTCTCTCTCTTTCTCTCTCTCTCTCTCTCTTCTCCCTCTCTCTTTCTCTTTCTCTCTCCCTCTCCCTTTCTCTTTCTCGCTCCCTCTCTCTCCTCTCTCTCTTCTCCATCTCTCTCTCTCTCTCTTCTCCCTCACTTTTTCCCTCTCTTTCTCTCTCCCTTTCTCTGTCTCTCTCTCTCAGTATAAATCTGGTTGTATATGTGTAATGAGGGATTGGAAGTTATTTTAATAAGAGGATTGGGGCATGAGGTCGGTGTGAAGCTAAGCTGTGTGTGTGTGTTCTGTGTCTGTGTTCTTTCTATGTGTGTGTGTGTGTGTGTGTGTGTGTGTGTGTGTGTGTGTGTTATGAATATATTGAGACAGAAAATCCATATCCTTTTACCTGAGCATTCACAAAGGACATAAAAAACATCACTCATACTTTCATATATTTTGCTTTAAACTTTCTCTCTCTTTGTCAGCTCTCTCTGGCTGAGCCATTAACCCAAATGTCAGTGTTTTGGGGGGTTTTGAACAATGTCGGTTCAATTTGTTGAATTCCATTTAGTTCCTTTTTTCTCTGGGTGCATTGCACAGTTTCCACAGAGATCAATCAGATCAAGCCTGAACTGTGCGATGGAGTAGGGAGTTGTACTTTCCAACAGGGCAATATTATACATAGTTTAGCGCAGAAAACGTGTTAAATAACTACAATGACCATGTTCCATTGTGTGCCTGCTTGTCCGGTCTGAGACGGAGAGAAAAGACAGAAGAAGTAGCGATGGAGACGGTTAGAGAGCTGTTGCTCCGCGAGGTATCTCTACCTGAAAATACACGATCTAAGTGATAGATAGTTGATGTTCAGCAGTCATAAAAGTATGCCTTATTTACTTTAAAGAGCTACTAAATAGCAGCTCTATAGAGATGAGATGATGACTTGGAGTGACATAATGAAGTCATCAAATAGGCCGAAAACAAATGTGATATTTACAACTGAACTATTGTATGAAAGTAATATGAAGAAATGATGTGATAAGCAGTAATGGGACTTTTATCAGTTATTTTATTCTGTGTTACAGCATTCAACACACATCATGTATAGTGCATTTCATGTAAAAATAAAATAATAGAAACCGATAACCGAACAAAAACGACCTCAAAAAGCACTAATCGCTCAGCACTATTCTTTCCTTACCCCCTCTTTTTCTCTCTATCTCTCTCTGGCTCTCTGTCTGTCTCTCTCTCTTTCTATCTGTCTCTTTTTCTCTGTCCGTCCTTCTGTCCCTGCCTCCCCCCTCCTTACATCCTGGTCTTTCTGTCTGTTTAACTTGTAGACTGCCATATCCCGTAGACATCTAATTAGACTTGCCAAACAGCCAATTAGGCGAACTGAAGGGTGCGACCCAATCACAGAGCTCTTACCTCTGATTGACAGGGTCAGGCAGGGAGGTTATTGAAGGGCTTTGTAGGGGTCATGCCCACCAAGCACCAGGGCCATTAGGGTCTCTCTCCATCATTATCTGTGTGTGTGTGTGTGTGTGTGTGTGTGTGTGTGTGTGTGTGTGTGTGTGTGTGTGTGTGTGTGTGTGTGTGTGTGTGTGTGTGTGTGTGTGTGTGTGTGTGTGTGTGTGTGTGTGTGTATATACAGGAGAGCTAGTAGGTGAGTGTCTGTCTACTGAGGAGTTCAGAGATCACAACTTTGGATGGTCTATATCATCAGTTTATACTTACTTCCTCTGTGTGTTTCCGTGTGTGTTTCCGTGTGTGTTTCCGTGTGTGTTTCCGTGTGTGTTTCCGTGTGTGTTTCCGTGTGTGTTTCTGTGTGTGTTTCCGTGTGTGTTTCTCTGTGTGTTTCCGCGTGTGTTTCCGTGTGTGTTTCCGTGTGTGTTTCCGCGTGTGTTTCCGTGTGTGTTTCCGTGTGTGTTTCCGTGTGTGTTTCCGTGTGTATTTCTGTGTGTGTTTCCGTGTGTGTTTCCGTGTGTGTTTCCGTGTGTGTTTCCGTGTGTGTTTCCGTGTGTGTTTCCGTGTGTGTTTCCGTGTGTGTTTCCGTGTGTGTTTCCGTGTGTGTTTCCGTGTGTGTTTCTGTGTGTGTTTCCGTGTGTGAAAATAATAGCATGATCAAAACAGCCTTGTCTTCTTTGACCAATAAGCCAGTAGACTGATGGCAGTAACTCAGTTTCAGATCAAATCCCTTTTCCTCATTAGTTTCTCTCTTTCTTTGCTCTCACCCCCACCACCTCCCCCTGTACAATCTCATGTATTTTCCTCCTGTTTCAACCCCCTCCCTTTCCTCCTTTTCTCCCCCTTTCCTCAGACATTGTCTCCATCTCTCCTTATCAGTTGGTCAAAGGAAATTATTATTTTCTCTAAAGCCAAGCACATCGCCTGCTATTTTGTTACCAAGCAACAAGGGTGTGTTTGTGTCCTATGGTGTGTGTGTGTGTTTGTACGGTGTGTGCTGTTTGTGTGTTTGTACGGTGTGTGTGCTATGGAGGCATGAGAATTTGGTCCACTCTTCGTGGGATTTGATAGCACCTTGTCCACTATCAACTAACCAGTCAAAGAGGGGAGAGTAGGAGTGTGCCTCAGTGTGCGTACAGCCACCACTTCATATACACAGTATGTCTGTTTGATTTGAAGTGATTCAGAACCTTGAGCTGTGTGTTCCAATGTATCAGTTCAACGTTAATATCTAATTAATATCTCTTTAGTGTGTAAGTACTGTATGTTCCAACACTGTCTGTTTCTCCTGCAAGGTCTGTCTCCTCTCCTCCAAAGACATACAATTAATTAGGGGCCGCGTGTGTGTGTGTGTGTCTGTATGTGTGTGTGTGTGTGTGTGTGTGTCCGTATGTGTGTGTATGGGTGTGTGTGTCACAGCATTGAATCGTGTTTACGCGTAATTGCCAATCCATGGCCATGCAGTGTTTGAAGTGTAGGAGGTGGAAATAAATAGCTGGTCCCAAATTGCTTAAATTAAGTGTGTGTGTGTGTGTGTGTGTGTGTGTGTGTGTGTGTGTGTGTGTGTGTGTGTGTGTGTGTGTGTGTGTGTGTGTGTGTGTGTGTGTGCATGTGTTTGTGTGAAAAGATGAGCCAACCTCTTGTTCCGTTAGGGGTACATTTCCTCTCTTCTCCTCCCTCCACCCCTCCTTTCATCCCTCTCTCTAACCAGTGAACATATGGCCCGTGGCCCCCCTTGCTGTCCCTGGACAAAGGTGCTTGCCAGACATCTTTTGGACCGAGGGTATAAGAGTGGAACGAGTGAGGAGGGGAGGAGGAGAAGAGTTTTGGATGAGGGGGGCTTCAGTCCTGACTGGAAAGAGGAGGGTTGAGGAGAGAGAGAGAGAGACAAAGAGAGAGAGAGACAGAGAGAGAGACAAAGAGAGAGAGACCTGAGCTAATGAAGTCATGTAGGTGTGAAACACATTCAGAGATGCTCAGGGTCCAATCGTTTAGCTGTTCATCAATCATTCTCTCCTCCACCAGTAGCACTTATAGTGGATCAATGGTCTCCATGACGATAGAACAGGACTCATCAACATCCGTACTGGCCCAATGTAAATCCACTCTTTATGGTCACACACACACCACAGTCTCATCAACCTCTACATGGTCGGTCTACAAATTCCCTCTTTATGGTCTGCTGAAACTACTGGGACTGGGAATAGATGGGTAGTGTTCAATATAAATGGGACAATCCATTGTGACATTTAGTAATTCAGAAAGCTTCTGTATCAAACACATCAGAATGACATTAGGAAGAGGTCTGTCCATGATGAGGCGTTGCTCTGCTTTCTTGAAACTCAGCCGACCAGACCGGTCCGGTTCTAGTTTCATCACACCTGGATTACTGCCCAGCTGTGTGGTCATGTGCGGCAAAGAGGGACATAGGCAGATTGCAGTTGGTCCAGAACAGAGCATCACGTATTACACGGAGGGCGAGTGTCACTAACATGCAGGTCAATCTCTCCTGGCTCAGAGTTGAGGAGAGGTTGACTGCATCACTAGTGGTCTTTGAGATGTTGATGTTTTGAAGAGACCCAACTGTCTTGTCAACCAGGTGGCACACAGTTGGGACACTCATCGGTATCACACAACACATGGAACCAGAGGTCTCTTCACAGTCCCCAGGTCCAGGACAGGAAACACATCGTGTTAAGTAGAGCCATGACTACATGGAACTCTGCCACCCCAGGGAACTCAAGCAACACAACCAGATTCAACAACCAGATGAAAGAACACCTTACGGCCTGGCGGGGACTGTGAAGAGACACACATTTTGATATACTTTGTCATTGAGTTGACACTGTGTTATGTATTGTATCTTGTAGGTGGGTGGCCTTGTACGAGCCTTGGCTATATCAT
The DNA here is from genome assembly GCF_029448725.1 of Salvelinus fontinalis. Classification (NCBI taxonomy): domain Eukaryota; kingdom Metazoa; phylum Chordata; class Actinopteri; order Salmoniformes; family Salmonidae; genus Salvelinus; species Salvelinus fontinalis. The sequence goes on along the minus strand of NC_074700.1, from coordinate 20,126,221 downwards.
GCAGGTGAGTGACCTTGTACGAGCCTTGGCTATATCATGCAGGTGGGTGACCTTGTACGAGCCTTGGCTGTATCATGTATTTTACTTGTTGTGTTGCTCCCAGTTTGGACCCCAGGAAGAGTAGCCGTTGCCTTGGCAACAGCTAATTGGGGATCCCATTAAAATACTAAACACACTTCCAGTTGTCCTGTTTGGGTGATTCATTTTAATACTACAGGGACAAAGCTATTGGCACCATACAGTAATACCAATACACTCAACCCCATTAGATGAAGTCAGACATGCTGACAGGGGTTGTACTAAATCAAATCGAAACAAATCAAATGTTATTTGTCACATACACATGGTTAGCAGATGTTAATGCGAGTGTAGCGAAATGCTTGTGCTTCTAGTTCCGACAATGCAGTAATAACCAACAAGTAATCTAACCTAACAATTCCACAACTACTACCTTATTCACACAAGTGTAAAGGGATAAAGAATATGTACATAAAGATATATGAATGAGTGATGGTACAGAACGGCATAGGCAAGATGCAGTAGATGGTATAGAGTACAGTATACATATGAGATGAGTAATGTAGGGTATGTAAACATAAAGTGGCATAGTTTAAAGTGGCTAGTGATACATGTATTACATAAAGATGGCAAGATGCAGTAGATGATATAGAGTACAGTATATACATATGCATATGAGATGAGTAATGTAGGGTATGTAAACATTATATTAAGTGGCATTTTTAAAATGGCTAGTGGTACATTTTTACATAATTTCCATCAATTCCCATTATTAAAGTGGCTGGAGTTGAGTCAGTATGTTGGCAGCGGCCGCTAAATGTTAGTGGTGGCTGTTTAACAGTCTGATGGCCTTGAGATAGAAGCTGTTTTTCAGTCTCTCGGTCCCTGCTTTGATGCACCTGTACTGACCTCGCCTTCTGGATGATAGCGGGGTGAACAGGCAGTGGCTTGGGTGGTTGTTGTCCTTGATGATCTTTATGGCCTTCCTGTGACATCGGGTGGTGTAGGTGTCCTGGAGGGCAGGTAGTTTGCCCCCGATGATGCGTTGTGCAGACCTCACTACCCTCTGGAGAGCCTTACAGTTGTGGGCGGAGCAGTTGCCGTACCAGGCGGTGATACAGCCCGACAGGATGCTCTCGATTGTGCATCTGTAAAAGTTTGTGAGTGCTTTTGGTGACAAGCCGAATTTCTTCAACCTCCTGAGGTTGAAGAGGCGCTGCTGCGCCTTCTTCACAACGCTGTCTGTGTGGGTGGACCAATTCAGTTTGTTTTCCTGACACCACACTCCGAGGGCCCTCACCTCCTCCCTGTAGGCCGTCTCGTCGTTGTTGGTAATCAAGCCTACCACTGTAGTGTCGTCTGCAAACTTGATGATTGAGTTGGAGGCGTGCATGGCCACGCAGTCGTGGGTGAACAGGGAGTACAGGAGAGGGCTCAGAACGCACCCTTGTGGGGCCCCAGTGTTGAGGATCAGCGGTGTGGAGATGTTGTTACCTACCCTCACCACCTGGGGGCGGCCCGTCAGGAAGTCCAGGACCCAGTTGCACAGGGCGGGGTCGAGACCCAGACCCCGAGACCCAGCGAGCCCCAATATATCCTACTACACTGTGTGTGTGTGTGTGTGTGTGTGTGTGTGTGTGTGTGTGTGTGTGTGTGTGTGTGTGTGTGTGTGTGTGTGTGTGTGTGTGTGTGTGTGTGTGCATGTCGTTAAGCAACATTGTATACAGTCCTCATTAAGCTTTAATGTATTGCTTTCTATTGTTCCATGTATGTGTCACCTTTGACTCATCTGAATGGGTTTACCAATGGAGAGATACATGGATGGGCAACACACACACCATTTGTCATGACGAGAGGTTCATACACACTGATTTAATTCCAGGAGGATGAAAGAGAGGAAGGAGTTGTTTAAGGATAAATTATTTATCCCTCCATCCACAGGGAGATGGAGAGGTGGGTTCAGGGAGATGGAGATGGAGAGGTGGGTTCAGGGAGATGGAGAGGTGGGTTCGGAGAGATGGAGATGGAGAGGTGGGTTCACGGAGATGGAGAGGTGGGTTCAGGGAGATTGAGATGGAGAGGTGGGTTCAGGGAGATGGAGAGGTGGGTTCAGGGAGATGGAGACGGAGAGATGGGTTCAGGGAGATGGAGAGGTGGGTTCAGGGAGATGGAGATGGAGAGATGGGTTCAGGGAGATGGAGAGGTGGGTTCAGGGAGATGGAGATGGAGAGGTGGGTTCAGGGAGATTGAGATGGAGAGGTGGGTTCAGGGAGATGGAGAGGTGGGTTCAGGGAGATGGAGATGGAGAGATGGGTTCAGGGAGATGGAGAGGTGGGTTCAGGGAGATGGAGATGGAGAGGTGGGTTCAGGGAGATGGAGAGGTGGGTTCAGAGAGATGGAGATGGAGAGATGGGTTCAGGGAGATGGAGAGGTGGGTTCAGGGAGATGGAGATGGAGAGATGGGTTCAGGGAGATGGAGATGGAGAGGTGGGTTCAGGGAGATGGAGAGGTGGGTTCGGGGAGATGGAGATGGAGAGATGGGTTCAGGGAGATGGAGATGGAGAGAGGAAGATGGATGGAAGAGAGGAAGGGAGTAGAAGAATGGAGGGGTGGACTTGATAAACATGAAACAGTAGCTTAATCATTTCATCACAGATGGAAGAAAGAGAGAGAGAAGAGAGGGATGAGGACAGGGAGGACAGACAAATCAAAGCGGGGGGCCATTAGGAAGTACAGTGCGATTATTGCTTTTTGAGGTTGGTTTGATTATTAAAAAATTATCTTGGTTTTCAATTTCGGTTTCGATTATTATAATTTTTTACATTAAATGCACTAGTCATTATGTGAGTTGAATGCTGTAACAACACATGCATTTACGTTTAATGAAATGTCTCAGTGTAGTGGAAATGAGAAGGTGATACTAGCGACTGGCTGGCGTGGTAGCACAGCGTGATGACTCACCGCCATTATGCCATTATTTGTATGGCAGACCATCTGTAGGCTACCACAGGGTCAAACACACCTGACCTGGGTCAATCGCTAGGAAGAGACGTTCCCACAGAACCCTGGGGCCACTGACGCCGGGAGAGGTCTGGCGACTGATGACAACTGTGTCACTAAATTGTCGTGTTTGGTTTGTTTCAAGAGCTGATAAAGAGCTGCATATTTTGATATGTGTTGTTGTTTTCTGGTTGATGTATTTTAAAGTGACTGGATTGAAATGGTATGTTGGGTTGACTAGTGATCAGGCACATCCAGGTTGTCTGGTCATAACATTCACACTGAGCTGAATCTGGGTGTGTGTTCCTGTCTATTGTTTTTACTAGCAAAGTGTTCAGAAATGTTCATTCAGGTTGTTGGTGCGTTACAGCTTGAATTTGGTTAAAAGGGCAGTGAAATCTGTCCTACTGTATCAGACACACATACTGTAGCTTTTTCTCTTAGAAATGATTCTGCACTGAAGACACGTGCAGCCATGTTGTTTTAGCCTATTGGTGATAAATCAAATCACATTTTTATTGGTCACATACACATATTTAGCAGATGTTATTGCGGGCGTAGTGAAATGCTAGTAAACATGATTAAAGTGACTAGTGTCTATGTACATAGGGCAGCCGTGTCTATGTACATAGGGCAGCCGTCTCTAAGGTGCAGTGTTGAGTAACCGGGTGGTAGGCTGCTAGTGATGGCTATACTCGGTCCCAGCTTTGATGCGTTTGTACTGACCTCGCCTTCTGGATGGTAGCGGGGTGAACAGGCAGTGGCTCGGGTGGTTGATGTCCTTGATGATCTTTTTGGCCTTCCTGTGACATCGGGCGGTGTAGGTGTCCTGGAGGGCAGGTAGTGTGCCGCCGGTGATGCGTTGTGCAGATCTCACCACCCTCTGGAGAGCCCAGCAGTTGCGGGCGGTGCAGTTGTCATACCAGGCGGTGATACAGCCCGACAGGATGCGCATCTGTAAAAGTTTGCGAGGGTCTTAGGGGCCAAGACAAATTTCTTCAGCCTCCTGAGGTTGAAGAGGCGCTGTTGGGCCTTCTTCACCACACTGTCTGTGTGGATGGACCAATTCAGATTGTCAGTGATGTGTACTTTTGACCTTCTCCACTGCGGTCACATCAATGTGAATGGGGTCATGCTCTCTCTGCTGTTTCCTAAAGTCCATGATCAGCTGGTTCGCCTTGTTGATGTTGAGGGCGAGTTTATCTTCCTGGCACCACCCCGCCAGAGCCCTCACCTCCTCCCTGTAGGCTGTCTCATCGTTGTTGGTAATCAGGCCTACTACTGTTGTGTCGTCTACAAACTTGATGATTGAGTTGGAGGCGTGCGTGGTTACACAGTCATGGGTGAACAGGGAGCACAGGAGAGGGCTGAGCACGCAGCCTTCTGGGGCCCCAGTGCTGAGGATCAGTGAAGGTGGAGATGTTGTTTCCTAACTTCACCACCTGGGTTCGGCCCGTCAGGATGTTCAGGACCCAGTTGTACAGGGTGGGGTTCAGACCCAGGGCCTTAAGCTTAATGATGAGCTTGGAGGGAACTATGGTGTTGAATGCTGAGCTATAGTCAATGAACAGCATTCTTACATAGGTATTCCTCTTGTCCAGATGGGGTAGGGCAGTGTGCAGTGTGATGGAGATTGTATCGTCTGTGGACCTATTGGGGCGGTATGCACATTGAAGTGGGTCTAGGGTGTCAGGTAAGGTGGAGGTGATGTGATCCTGAACTCTGTGGTATTTTGTAATGTAACATGTATTTCAAGTGCACTGGAATTGTTTTCAATGGTTTCATGACTAATACATTATATTAGTTGAATTCGGTCAATGCATTCCTCGTTTTACACATTATTATTTGATTATGCCTATAATTTAGTAGGTCTGTTGATAGTTGTTATTGACACATAGCACATGCTTGGGTACCACCTTGACATCCCTGATCTACTTGACTCAGTAAATGAACGTTAGAACGTTAGTTGCCAGGGTTACCTATTTGTATCTAGCCTCTTAACGACTGCATAACGTTGCAAGATAGACACGTTCATTATAGTCACATTGAGTCGGTGATGCAACGATTCGCTGTCTTGCTCGATCCTCCAGAGACGCATTTATTCACATAACAACGGAGTCAGATTGATAAATGTAGTTTATTATTATTCAGCATCATTTCTACACATCTACATCATTTGTTGTGTTTATTACATTTGTTTTATTTGATTCATTTATTATTTCATTCCAAGTCATCATCTCATCTCTATAGAGCTGCTGCCTATGACGTCTGACAAAATCACTATTTTAGTAGTTCTTCAAAGTAAACAAGGCATACTTTTATGACTGCTGAACACCAACTATCAATCACTTAGATCATGTATTTTCAGGTAGAGATACCTCATGGAGCAACAGCTCTCTATCCCTCTCCATCACACCTTCTTCTGTCTCTTCTCTCTCTCTCTCTCTCCGTGTCTGCACATGCTGCATGGACCAGGACGAGCAGGCACGCAATGGATCATGGTCATTGTAGTTAATTACCACTTTTTCTGTGCTAAACTATGTCGAATAATGACCTGGTGGAAACTACAACTCCCTACTACATTGCACAGTTCGTACTTCATCTGTTTTATCTCTAGAGAAACTGCAGTGCAATGTGAGCATTGAGCAAAAATAATATAATTTAAAAACATTTGAATTCAAATAATAGAACCAACATTGGACAATTAGTTATTGAAAAAAGAAAAATAACCAAAATGGAGCGGGCAAAGATAAAAAGAGGACGAGTGATGGAGGATTGAGAGAGAGAGAGATGATAGAGGGGTAGAAGGAGAGGCCAGAATGTCAAGGGCATGGAGAGAGAAGGAGAATGAGAGAGAGAGAGATGATAGAGGGGTAGAAGGAGAGGCCAGAATGTCAAGGGGGTGGAGAGAGAGAATGAGAGAGAGAGAGAGAGATGATAGAGGGGTAGAAGGAGAGGCCAGAATGTCAAGGGGGTGGAGAGAGAAGGAGAATGAGAGAGAGAGAGATGATAGAGGGGTAGAAGGAGAGGCCAGAATGTCAAGGGGGTGGAGAGAGTGATGGAGAATGAGAGAGAGAGAGCTTCTAAAAGATATGATCAAAAGTGCTGTTATCTCGAGGGGTACAGGGTAGAGAGTCTCTCTCCCTCTCTTTCCATCTCCCTCCTCTCTCTCTCTCTCTCTCTCTCTCTCTCTCTCTCTCTCGCCATCTGTTTGATTTCTGGGTTTATATTTTATTCAGTTAACGTGCTGCTCATCGTTATTTAAGAGACCCACCTGTGATGGCTTGGGAGAGATTCATTTAGTGATTTCCTATTAGGAAAACAACTCTTGGATTGAGATCTAGATCAAATGATGAAGATGTGTGTGATCTACATATCAGGTGAGATCTTGACTGGAACTTGGACGTTTTCAGTAGTTACAATGCCTTCAGAAAGTATTCATATCCCTTGACTTAATTCATCCACATTGTGTGGTGTTACAGCCTGAATTGTACATAGATGTATACTTTTCTCACCCATCTACACACAATATCCCATAATGACAAAGTGAAAACATCTTCTTTGAAATTGTAGCAAATTTAATGAAAATGAAATATAGAAATATTATATTTACATAAGTATTCAAACCCCTGAGTGTTAGAATCACCTTTTGGGTTACTAAAGTCTCTAAGAGCTTTCCACACCTATTTGCACATTGTTCTTTTGTAAATTATTCAAGCTCTGTCTAGTTGGTTGGTGATCATTGCTAGACAGACGTTTTCAAGTCTTTTTAAGATGATTTAAGTCAAAACAGTAATTAGTCCACTCAGGAACGTTCACCGTGGTCTTGGTAAGCAACTCCAGTGTATAGCTGGTCTTGTGTTTTTGGTTATTGTCCTGCTAAAAGGGGAATTTGTCTCCCAGTGAATTTGTCTCCCAGTGATTGAAGCAGGTTTTCCTCTAGGATTTTGCCTGTGCTTAGCTCTATTCCGTTTCTTTTTATCCTAAAAAACTCCTTAGTCCTTGCCGATGACAAGCATACCATAACATGATGCAACCACCACCGTGCTTGACAATAGTGTTTCTCAGTGATGTGTTATGTTGGATTTTCCCCAAACATTTCACTTTGTATTCAGGACATACAATTAATTTCTTTGTTACAGTTTTATCAATTTTACTTTCGTGCTTTATTGCGAACAGTATGCATGTTTTGGAATATTTTTATTATGTACAGGCTTCCTTCTTTTCACTCTGTCATTTAGGTTAGTATTGTGGAGTCCCTACAATGCTGTTGATCCATCCTCAGGTTTCTCCTATCACAGTCAAAGTGTGAATATTTCTGTAACTGTTTTAGTCACAATTGGCCTCATGGTGAAATCCCTGAGCGGTTTCCTTCCTGTCCGGCAACTGAGTTAGGAAGGACCCCTGTATCTTTGTAGTGACTGGGTGTATAGATACACCATCTAAAGTGTAATTAATAACTTCACCATGGGATATGCAATGTCTGCTTTTTTTTTTACCCATCTACCAATAGGGGACCTTCTTTGTGAGGAAAACCATTGGAATAACCTCCCTGTTCATTGTGGTTGAATCTGTGTTTGAAATTCACTGCTTGACTGAGGGACCTTACAGATAATTGTATGTGTGGGGTACAAAGATGAGGTAAACACTATTATTAAACACAGCGTGAGTCCATGCAACATATTATATGACTTTCTAAGCACATTTTGACTCCTGAACTTATTTAGGTTTGCCATAACAAAGGGATTGAATACTTATTTACTCAAGACATTTCAGCTTTTCATTTTTAATTCATTTGTAAACCTTTCTAACATCAGAATTCCACTTTGACATTATGGGTATTGTGTGTAGGCTAGTATGGGTATTGTGTGTAGGCCAGTATGGATATTGTGTGTAGACCAGTATGGGTATTGTGTAGGCCTGTATGGGTATTGTGTGTAGACCAGTATGGGTATTGTGTGTAGGCCAGTATGGGTATTGTGTGTAGGCCAGTATGGGTATTGTGTGTAGGCCAGTATGGGTATTGTGTGTAGACCAGTATGGGTATTGTGTGTAGGCTAGTATGGGTATTGTGTGTAGGCCAGTATGGATATTGTGTGTAGACCAGTATGGGTATTGTGTAGGCCTGTATGGGTATTGTGTGTAGACCAGTATGGGTATTGTGTGTAGGCCAGTATGGGTATTGTGTGTAGGCCAGTATGGGTATTGTGTGTAGGCCAGTATGGGTATTGTGTGTAGACCAGTATGGGTATTGTGTGTAGGCCAGTATGGGTATTGTGTGTAGGCCAGTATGGGTATTGTGTGTAGACCAGTATGGGTATTGTGTGTAGGCCAGTATGGGTATTGTGTGTAGGCCAGTATGGGTATTGTGTTTAGGCCAGTATGGGTATTGTGTGTAGGCCAGTATGGGTATTGTGTGTAGGCCAGTATGGGTATTGTGTGTAGGCCAGTATGGGTATTGTGTGTTGGCCAGTATAGGTATTGTGTGTAGGCCAGTATGGGTATTGTGTGTAGACCAGTATGGGTATTGTGTGTAGGCCAGTATGGGTATTGTGTGTAGGCCAGTATGGGTATTGTGTGTAGGCCAGTATGGGTATTGTGTGTAGACCAGTATGGGTATTGTGTAGGCCAGTATGGGTATTGTGTGTAGACCAGTATGGGTATTGTGTAGGCCAGTATGGGTATTGTGTGTAGACCAGTATGGGTATTGTGTAGGCCAGTATGGGTATTGTGTGTAGACCAGTATGGGTATTGTGTGTAGACCAGTATGGGTATTGTGTAGGCCAGTATGGGTATTGTGTGTAGACCAGTATGGGTATTGTGTGTAGGCCAGTATGGGTATTGTGTGTAGACCAGTATGGGTATTGTGTAGGCCAGTATGGGTATTGTGTAGGCCAGTATGGGTATTGTGTAGGCCAGTATGGGTATTGTGTAGGCCAGTATGGGTATTGTGTAGGCCAGTATGGGTATTGTGTAGGCCAGTATGGGTATTGTGTGTAGGCCAGTATGGGTATTGTGTGTAGACCAGTATGGGTATTGTGTAGGCCAGTATGGGTATTGTGTGTAGGCCAGTATGGGTATTGTGTGTAGGCCAGTATGTGTATTGCGTGTAGGCCAGTATGTGTATTGTGTGTAGGCCAGTATGGGTATTGCGTGTAGGCCAGTATGGGTATTGTGTGTAGGCCAGTACGGGTATTGTGTGTAGGCCAGTATGGGTATTGCGTGTAGGCCAGTATGTGTATTGTGTGTAGGCCAGTATGGGTATTGTGTAGACCAGTATGTGTATTGTGTGTAGGCCAGTATGGGTATTGTGTGTAGGCCAGTATGGGTATTGTGTAGGCCAGTATGGGTATTGTGTGTAGGCCAGTATGGGTATTGTGTGTAGGCCAGTATGGGTATTGTGTGTAGACCAGTATGGGTATTGTGTGTAGGCCAGTATGGGTATTGTGTGTAGGCCAGTATGGGTATTGTGTGTAGGCCAGTATGTGTATTGTGTGTAGGCCAGTATGGGTATTGTGTAGACCAGTATGTGTATTGTGTGTAGGCCAGTATGGGTAGTGTGTGTAGGCCAGTATGGGTATTGTGTGTAGGCCAGTATGGGGTATTGTGTTTAGGCCAGTATGGGTATTGTGTGTAGGCCAGTATGGGTATTGTGTGTAGGCCAGTATGGGTATTGTGTTTAGGCCAGTATGGGTATTGTGTGTAGGCCAGTATGGGTATTGTGTGTAGGCCAGTATGGGGTATTGTGTTTAGGCCAGCATGGGGTATTGATTTTGGGCCAGTATGGGTAGTGTGTGTAGACCAGTATGCGTATTGTGTGTAGGCCAGTATGGGTATTGTGTAGGCCAGTATGGGTATTGTGTGTAGACCAGTATGGGTATTGTGTTTAGGCCAGTATGGGTATTGTGTGTCGGCCAGTATGGATATTGTGTGTAGGCCAGTATGGGTATTGTGTTTAGGCCAGTATGGGTATTGTGTGTAGGCCAGTATGGGTATTGTGTGTAGGCCAGTATGGGGTATTGTGTTTAGGCCAGCATGGGGTATTGATTTTGGGCCAGTATGGGTAGTGTGTGTAGACCAGTATGCGTATTGTGTGTAGGCCAGTATGGGTATTGTGTGTAGGCCAGTATGGGTATTGTGTAGGCCAGTATGGGTATTGTGTGTAGACCAGTATGGGTATTGTGTGTAGGCCAGTATGAGTATTGTGTGTAGGCCAGTATGGGTATTGTGTGTAGGCCAGTATGGGTATTGTGTGTAGACCAGTATGGGTATTGCGTGTAGGCCAGTATGGGTATTGTGTGTAGGCCAGTATGGGTATTGTGTGTAGGCCAGTATGGGTATTGCGTGTAGGCCAGTATGGGTATTGTGTGTAGGCCAGTATGGGTATTGTGTGTAGGCCAGTATGGGTATTGTGTGTAGGCCAGTATGGGTATTGTGTGTAGGCCAGTATGGGTATTGTGTGTAGGCCAGTATGGGTATTGTGTGTAGGCCAGTATGGGTATTGTGTGTAGGCCAGTATGGGTATTGTGTGTAGGCCAGTATGGATAGTGTGTGTAGGCCAGTATGGGTATTGTGTGTAGGCCAGTATGGGTATTGTGTGTAGGCCAGTATGGGTATTGTGTAGGCCAGTATGGTATTGTGTGTAGGCCAGTATGGGTATTGTGTGTAGGCCAGTATGGGTATTGTGTAGGCCAGTATGGGTATTGTGTGTAGGCCAGTATGGGTATTGTGTGTAGACCAGTATGGGTATTGTGTGTAGGCCAGTATGGGGTATTGTGTTTAGGCCAGTATGGGTATTGTGTTTAGGCCAGTATGGGTATTGTGTGTAGGCCAGTATGGGGTATTGTGTGTAGGCCAGTATGGGTATTGTGTGTAGGCCAGTATGGGTATTGTGTGTAGACCAGTATGGGTATTGTGTGTAGGCCAGTATGGGTATTGTGTGTAGGCCAGTATGGGTATTGTGTGTAGGCCAGTATGGGTATTGTGTGTAGACCAGTATGGGTATTGTGTAGGCCAGTATGGGTATTGTGTAGGCCAGTATGGGTATTGTGTGTAGACCAGTATGGGTATTGTGTAGGCCAGTATGGGTATTGTGTGTAGGCCAGTATGGGTATTGTGTGTAGACCAGTATGGGTATTGTGTAGGCCAGTATGGGTATTGTGTAGGCCAGTATGGGTATTGTGTGTAGGCCAGTATGGGTATTGTGTGTAGACCAGTATGGGTATTGTGTGTAGGCCAGTATGGGTATTGTGTGTAGGCCAGTATGGGTATTGTGTGTAGGCCAGTATGGGTAGTGTGTGTAGGCCAGTGTGGGTATTGTGTGTAGACCAGTATGGGGTATTGATTTTGGGCCAGTATGGGTATTGTGTAGGCCAGTATGGGTATTGTGTGTAGACCAGTATGGGTATTGTGTGTAGGCCAGTATGGGTATTGTGTGTAGACCAGTATGGGTATTGTGTGTAGACCAGTATGGGTATTGTGTGTAGGCCAGTATGGGTATTGTGTGTAGGCCAGTATGGGTATTGTGTGTAGACCAGTATGGGTATTGTGTGTAGGCCAGTATGGGTATTGTGTGTAGGCCAGTATGGGTATTGTGTGTAGACCAGTACGGGTATTGTGTGTAGACCAGTATGGGTATTGTGTGTAGACCAGTATGGGTATTGTGTGTAGGCCAGTATGGGTATTGTGTGTAGGCCAGTATGGGTATTGTGTGTAGACCAGTATGGGTATTGTGTGTAGGCCAGTATGGGTATTGTGTGTAGGCCAGTATGGGTATTGTGTGTAGATCAGTATGGGTATTGTGTGTAGACCAGTATGGGTATTGTGTGTAGGCCAGTATGGGTATTGTGTGTAGGCCAGTATGGGTATTGTGTGTAGACCAGTATGGGTATTGTGTGTAGACCAGTATGGGTATTGTGTGTAGACCAGTATGGGTATTGTGTGTAGACCAGTATGGGTATTGTGTGTAGGCCAGTGACAAACAATCTACATTTTAAAAGTCACGGTGTTAATACTTTCTGAAGACACTGTAGGAGTTTGTGTGTGTGTGTGTGTGTGTGTGTGTGTGTGTGTGTGTGTGTGTGTGTGTGTGTGTGTGTGTGTGTGTGTGTGTGTGTGTGTGTGTGTGTGTGTGTGTGTGTGTGTGTGTGTGTGTGTGTGTGTGTGTGTGTGTTACTGGCGTCACATTACAGGACCCAGAACCTGCCTCATATTCTAAATGGCCTATCTCCAGTTCAATGCCTCATATTCTAAATGGCCTATCTCCAGTTCAATGCCTCATATTCTAAATGACCTATCTCCAGTTCAATGCCTCATATTCTAAATGACCTATCTCCAGTTCAATGCCTCATATTCTAAATGACCTATCTCCAGTTCAATGCCTCATATTCTAAATGGCCTATCTCCAGTTCAATGCCTCATATTCTAAATGGCCTATCTCCAGTTCAATGCCTCATATTCTAAATGGCCTATCTCCAGTTCAATGCCTCATATTCTAAATGACCTATCTCCAGTTCAATGCCTCATATTCTAAATGGCCTATCTTCAGTTCAATGCCTCGTATTCTGTGCTTAACAGTGCTTAATTTGTACCGGATCCTGGCGGAACAGGACCCAGAACCTCTCCGTTTTGGACTGTTTTGTTCCGGAACCTGTTTGGCCGGATCCGGTACCTCTCATGGCATGACAAATAATTGTCACTTTTGCAATGTAAAAATGTGAACAAAAGCGATCAAAGTTCATTGGAGTTGCCTCTTTGTTAATTCTCCTGCCCCCACAACAAAAAACATCAAGTGAAAAAGTCGATTTTCAGCCCGGCCTAATACTCTAAGAGATGATTCGGGTCGGGTCGGCCCGTGTTCATGGTTTGCACAACATTGTAAGCTATGTTTGAGACCAACGTGTGGCCGTGGCTGTGTGAGAAGCGTGTCAGTATCTCTCACATAGCTAGAATGAGACTCACTTTCTATGATCTCTGCTCTGATAGAGCCTGCAACTCTCATCTCTCCAGTATTGCATTTCATCATTTATTTCCTTATACAGTCGCACAAAGAGTTCTGAAGGAACTGCAGCACCCCTGATAAATTGAAATCAATTTGCCAAAGTTATATAATTCCTGCTGTCTGTTCAGAGAGAAATGAAATCATTCAGAATAGCCTACTATACCATGAGCTAACTCTTATATAGCTGTTTAATGTAGCCACAGAGGATCAATAGCTTATTTAAAAAAATAGCCTAGCTGTTGATTGGAGACAAGGAATAGCCTACAGTCGGGAAAGCCTGGCAAATCTGTCAGTGAAAAAACAAAACAGGCCTTTCACAATATTTCAAATACAATCGAGGGAAAACACAGGTTGGAAAGCAAATGGCTCCTGCTGAAGACGGCTACTAAAATATTTGATCAACTTCCAAATATTGTTTTACAAAGTAAAGCCAGAGAGACATAGGCTTTTGGCACGAGTGCATCGGCCATCACCAGCCAGTGTGCTGCCCATCATTGGGTGAGTCAGTGAAACTCCCTCCTCACATTGTAGCCTACAATATGTCTCCACACACCTAGGCCTGGGATATTGATGGATTCAAGGTCATTTTTATTGATCTCAGATTCTCAGTTTGTCAAAGTAGCCTGCCATTTGGACCATTTGTGTGGTATTAAAAAAGATTCTGCCAAAGTCTCCAGTCATGTAAAATGACGTAGAATTGCATGAAATGGGTTTATAAAAGGCACATTTTTCTCGGACCCAAGACTACTAAAAATGTCCCCCATGTGTGCAACTTGTGTTAAGTGTCTCTACTCTGCTGCTCTATGTCACTACGCAAATGTGATGATATGCAATGTGATGATATGCAATGTGATGATATGCAATGTGATGATGTGCAATGTGATGATATGCAATGTGATGATACGCAATGTGATGATACGCAATGTGATGATATGCAATGTGATGATATGCAATGTGATGATATGCAATGTGATGATATGCAATGTGATGATATGCAATGTGATTATATGCAATGTGATGATATGCAATGTGATGATATGCAATGTGATGATACGCAATCTGATGATACGCAATGTGATGATATGCAATGTGATGATATGCAATGTGATGATATGCAATGTGATGATATGCAATGCTTTATTATAAAGGATATTTTTTTTCTCATGCGTTCCGGTACCTCAAAACTCCCCAGGTCACCCCATTCAACCCAGGTGGCTCACTTTTTGTTCCGGCACCTCCCGATTTTTGAATGAAGCACTGGGATGTAATGTATAGTGAATCATGGTCTTACTTTTAGTACATCAAGTTGTCAGTCTCTGATTGGTGGATTTGGGTTATTGAGTTTGTGATGGAATCAGGAAGTTGACTGATGATAGATGGGACTTGTAGTCCAACCCCTCATTTCTTCTCTACAATGCTTAGTCCTCTCAGGCAAGATGGACGGCATCCATTTATCTTCTCTCTGTCCACCTTTTCCCCCCTCTCTATCTTCTTTCTATCTGCCCTCCCCCTCCTCTCATTCGCTGGTAGTCTATCCTCCGTTCCCCTCCTCTGGCCTCCATATAGCATCCCTCTCTCACATTCCTCTTTCTGTCTGTCACGCTCCCTCTCTTCTTATTTCTCTCTATTCATCTCTGTCATGCTGTCTCCTTATATCACTCTTTTTGTTTTCCCTCCTCTCTCTCCTCTCCTCCTCCTCCTCCTCTCCTCTCGTCAGGGGAGCCAGAGACAGACCTAATTAAGACAGAACCCAGTGGCTTCATTAGCCTGGAGTCCTGCTGGAGACATTTGCACTTCAAAGTCCAGGGATGAGGAGAGAGATGGATAGATGGAGGGATGAGAGCGAGGCAGAGACATTGAGGGAGGGACGGAATGAAAGAGGGGGGTTACTTAGGAAGGGAGGGAGTGGA